>NC_041349.1:31515351-31815351 GCF_004354835.1 Perca flavescens
TCGGGCACGCCCTCATACTCTGCTTCTGACTGGCTAGTAGTCCTTACCTAGGTACTGTCGGGGCACGCCCTCATACTCTGCTTCTGACTGGCTAGTAGTCCTTACCTACTGGGTACTGTCGGGCACGCCCTCATACTCTGCTTCTGACTGGCTAGTAGTCCTTACCTAGGTACTGTCGGGGCACGCCCTCATACTCTGCTTCTGACTGGCTAGTAGTCCTTACCTAGGTACTGTCGGGCACGCCCTCATACTCTGCTTCTGACTGGCTAGTAGTCCTTACCTAGGTACTGTCGGGGCACGCCCTCATACTCTGCTTCTGACTGGCTAGTAGTCCTTACCTAGGTACTGTCGGGGCACGCCCTCATACTCTGCTTCTGACTGGCTAGTAGTCCTTACCTAGGTACTGTCGGGGCACGCCCTCATACTCTGCTTCTGACTGGCTAGTAGTCCTTACCTAGGTACTGTCGGGGCACGCCCTCATACTCTGCTTCTGACTGGCTAGTAGTCCTTACCTAGGTACTGTCGGGGCACGCCCTCATACTCTGCTTCTGACTGGCTAGTAGTCCTTACCTAGGTACTGTCGGGGCACGCCCTCATACTCTGCTTCTGACTGGCTAGTAGTCCTTACCTAGGTACTGTCGGGGCACGCCCTCATACTCTGCTTCTGACTGGCTAGTAGTCCTTACCTAGGTACTGTCGGGCACGCCCTCATACTCTGCTTCTGACTGGCTAGTAGTCCTTACCTAGGTACTGTCGGGGCACGCCCTCATACTCTGCTTCTGACTGGCTAGTAGTCCTTACCCTACTGTTGGGGTACGCCCTGTGCTTCTGACTGGCTACGTCCCCTCATACGCCCTCTGCTTCTGACTGGCTAGTAGTCCTTACCTAGGTACTGTCGGGGGCGCCCTCATACTCTGCTTCTGACTGGCTAGTAGTCCTTACCTAGGTACTGTGGGGGCACGCCCTCATACTCTGCTTCTGACTGGCTAGTAGTCCTTACCTAGGTACTGTCGGGGCACGCCCTCATACTCTGCTTCTGACTGGCTAGTAGTCCTTACCTAGGTACTGTCGGGGCACGCCCTCATACTCTGCTTCTGACTGGCTAGTAGTCCTTACCTAGGTACTGTCGGGGGCGCCCTCATACTCTGCTTCTGACTGGCTAGTAGTCCTTACCTAGGTACTGTCGGGGCACGCCCTCATACTCTGCTTCTGACTGGCTAGTAGTCCTTACCTAGGTACTGTCGGGGCACGCCCTCATACTCTGCTTCTGACTGGCTAGTAGTCCTTACCTAGGTACTGTCGGGGCACGCCCTCATACTCTGCTTCTGACTGGCTAGTAGTCCTTACCTAGGTACTGTCGGGGCACGCCCTCATACTCTGCTTCTGACTGGCTAGTAGTCCTTACCTAGGTACTGTCGGGCACGCCCTCATACTCTGCTTCTGACTGGCTAGTAGTCCTTACCTAGGTACTGTCGGGGCACGCCCTCATACTCTGCTTCTGACTGGCTAGTAGTCCTTACCTAGGTACTGTCGGGGCACGCCCTCATACTCCCTCATAGTCCTCTGCTTCTGACTGGCTCTGACTGGTAGTCCTTACCTAGGTACTGTCGGGGGCCGCCCTCATACTCTGCTTCTGACTGGCTAGTAGTCCTTACCTAGGTACTGTCGGGGCACGCCCTCATACTCTGCTTCTGACTGGCTAGTAGTCCTTACCTAGGTACTGTCGGGGGCACGCCCTCATACTCTGCTTCTGACTGGCTAGTAGTCCTTACCTAGGTACTGTCGGGGCACGCCCTCATACTCTGCTTCTGACTGGCTAGTAGTCCTTACCTAGGTACTGTCGGGGCACGCCCTCATACTCTGCTTCTGACTGGCTAGTAGTCCTTACCTAGGTACTGTCGGGGCACGCCCTCATACTCTGCTTCTGACTGGCTAGTAGTCCTTACCTAGGTACTGTCGGGGCACGCCCTCATACTCTGCTTCTGACTGGCTAGTAGTCCTTACCTAGGTACTGTCGGGGCACGCCCTCATACTCTGCTTCTGACTGGCTAGTAGTCCTTACCTAGGTACTGTCGGGGCACGCCCTCATACTCTGCTTCTGACTGGCTAGTAGTCCTTACCTAGGTACTGTCGGGGCACGCCCTCATACTCTGCTTCTGACTGGCTAGTAGTCCTTACCTAGGTACTGTCGGGGCACGCCCTCATACTCTGCTTCTGACTGGCTAGTAGTCCTTACCTAGGTACTGTCGGGGCACGCCCTCATACTCTGCTTCTGACTGGCTAGTAGTCCTTACCTAGGTACTGTCGGGGCACGCCCTCATACTCTGCTTCTGACTGGCTAGTAGTCCTTACCTAGGTACTGTCGGGGCACGCCCTCATACTCTGCTTCTGACTGGCTAGTAGTCCTTACCTAGGTACTGTCGGGGCACGCCCTCATACTCTGCTTCTGACTGGCTAGTAGTCCTTACCTAGGTACTGTCGGGGCACGCCCTCATACTCTGCTTCTGACTGGCTAGTAGTCCTTACCTAGGTACTGTCGGGGCACGCCCTCATACTCTGCTTCTGACTGGCTAGTAGTCCTTACCTAGGTACTGTCGGGGCACGCCCTCATACTCTGCTTCTGACTGGCTAGTAGTCCTTACCTAGGTACTGTCGGGGCCGCCCTCATACTCTGCTTCTGACTGGCTAGTAGTCCTGTCCTAGGTACTGTCGGGGCACGCCCTCATACTCTGCTTCTGACTGGCTAGTAGTCCTTACCTAGGTACTGTCGGGGCACGCCCTCATACTCTGCTTCTGACTGGCTAGTAGTCCTTACCTAGGTACTGTCGGGGCACGCCCTCATACTCTGCTTCTGACTGGCTAGTAGTCCTTACCTAGGTACTGTCGGGGCACGCCCTCATACTCTGCTTCTGACTGGCTAGTAGTCCTTACCTAGGTACTGTCGGGGCACGCCCTCATACTCTGCTTCTGACTGGCTAGTAGTCCTTACCTAGGTACTGTCGGGGGCCCTCGCCCTCATACTCTGCTTCTGACTGGCTAGTAGTCCTTACCTAGGTACTGTCGGGGCACGCCCTCATACTCTGCTTCTGACTGGCTAGTAGTCCTTACCTAGGTACTGTCGGGGCACGCCCTCATACTCTGCTTCTGACTGGCTAGTAGTCCTTACCTAGGTACTGTCGGGGCACGCCCTCATACTCTGCTTCTGACTGGCTAGTAGTCCTTACCTAGGTACTGTCGGGGCACGCCCTCGCCCTCATACTCTGCTTCTGACTGGCTAGTAGTCCTTTACCTAGGTACTGTCGGGGCACGCCCTCATACTCTGCTTCTGACTGGCTAGTAGTCCTTACCTGGGTACTGTCGGGCACGCCCTCATACTCTGCTTCTGACTGGCTAGTAGTCCTTACCTAGGGTACTGTCGGGGCACGCCCTCATACTCTGCTTCTGACTGGCTAGTAGTCCTTACCTAGGTACTGTCGGGGCACGCCCTCATACTCTGCTTCTGACTGGCTAGTAGTCCTTACCTAGGTACTGTCGGGGCACGCCCTCATACTCTGCTTCTGACTGGCTAGTAGTCCTTACCTAGGTACTGTCGGGGCACGCCCTCATACTCTGCTTCTGACTGGCTAGTAGTCCTTACCTAGGTACTGTCGGGGCACGCCCTCATACTCTGCTTCTGACTGGCTAGTAGTCCTTACCTAGGTACTGTCGGGGCACGCCCTCATACTCTGCTTCTGACTGGCTAGTAGTCCTTACCTAGGTACTGTCGGGGCACGCCCTCATACTCTGCTTCTGACTGGCTAGTAGTCCTTACCTAGGTACTGTCGGGGCACGCCCTCATACTCTGCTTCTGACTGGCTAGTAGTCCTTACCTAGGTACTGTCGGGGCACGCCCTCATACTCTGCTTCTGACTGGCTAGTAGTCCTTACCTAGGTACTGTCGGGGCACGCCCTCATACTCTGCTTCTGACTGGCTAGTAGTCCTTACCTAGGTACTGTCGGGGCCCTCATACTCTGCTTCTGACTGGCTAGTAGTCCTTACCTAGGTACTGTCAGGGCACGCCCTCATACTCTGCTTCTGACTGGCTAGTAGTCCTTACCTAGGTACTGTCGGGGCACGCCCTCATACTCTGCTTCTGACTGGCTAGTAGTCCTTACCTAGGTACTGTCGGGGGCACGCCCTCATACTCTGCTTCTGACTGGCTAGTAGTCCTTACCTAGGTACTGTCGGGGCACGCCCTCATACTCTGCTTCTGACTGGCTAGTAGTCCTTACCTAGGTACTGTCGGGGCACGCCCTCATACTCTGCTTCTGACTGGCTAGTAGTCCTTACCTAGGTACTGTCGGGGCACGCCCTCATACTCTGCTTCTGACTGGCTAGTAGTCCTTACCTAGGTACTGTCGGGGCACGCCCTCATACTCTGCTTCTGACTGGCTAGTAGTCCTTACCCTAGGTACTCTGCTTCTGTCTAGGGTCACGCCCTCATACTCTGCTTCTGACTGGCTAGTAGTCCTTACCTAGGTACTGTCGGGGCACGCCCTCATACTCTGCTTCTGACTGGCTAGTAGTCCTTACCTAGGTACTGTCGGGGCACGCCCTCATACTCTGCTTCTGACTGGCTAGTAGTCCTTACCTAGGTACTGTCGGGGCACGCCCTCATACTCTGCTTCTGACTGGCTAGTAGTCCTTACCTAGGTACTGTCGGGGCACGCCCTCATACTCTGCTTCTGACTGGCTAGTAGTCCTTACCTAGGTACTGTCGGGGCACGCCCTCATACTCTGCTTCTGACTGGCTAGTAGTCCTTACCTAGGTACTGTCGGGGCACGCCCTCATACTCTGCTTCTGACTGGCTAGTAGTCCTTACCTAGGTACTGTCGGGGCACGCCCTCATACTCTGCTTCTGACTGGCTAGTAGTCCTTACCTAGGCTACTGTCGGGGGCACGCCCTCATACTCTGCTTCTGACTGGCTAGTAGTCCTTACCTAGGTACTGTCGGGGCACGCCCTCATACTCTGCTTCTGACTGGCTAGTAGTCCTTACCTAGGTACTGTCGGGGCACGCCCTCATACTCTGCTTCTGACTGGCTAGTAGTCCTTACCTAGGTACTGTCGGGGCACGCCCTCATACTCTGCTTCTGACTGGCTAGTAGTCCTTACCTAGGTACTGTCGGGGCACGCCCTCATACTCTGCTTCTGACTGGCTAGTAGTCCTTACCTAGGTACTGTCGGGGCACGCCCTCATACTCTGCTTCTGACTGGCTAGTAGTCCTTACCTAGGTACTGTCGGGGCACGCCCTCATACTCTGCTTCTGACTGGCTAGTAGTCCTTACCTAGGTACTGTCGGGGCACGCCCTCATACTCTGCTTCTGACTGGCTAGTAGTCCTTACCTAGGTACTGTCGGGGCACGCCCTCATACTCTGCTTCTGACTGGCTAGTAGTCCTTACCTAGGTACTGTCGGGGCACGCCCTCATACTCTGCTTCTGACTGGCTAGTAGTCCTTACCTAGGTACTGTCGGGGCACGCCCTCATACTCTGCTTCTGACTGGCTAGTAGTCCTTACCTAGGTACTGTCGGGGCACGCCCTCATACTCTGCTTCTGACTGGCTAGTAGTCCTTACCTAGGTACTGTCGGGGCACGCCCTCATACTCTGCTTCTGACTGGCTAGTAGTCCTTACCTAGGTACTGTCGGGGCACGCCCTCATACTCTGCTTCTGACTGGCTAGTAGTCCTTACCTAGGTACTGTCGGGGCACGCCCTCATACTCTGCTTCTGACTGGCTAGTAGTCCTTACCTAGGTACTGTTGGGGCACGCCCTCATACTCTGCTTCTGACTGGCTGGCTAGTAGTCCTTACCTAGGTACTGTTGGGGCACGCCCTCATACTCTGCTTCTGACTGGCTAGTAGTCCTTACCTAGGTACTGTCGGGGCACGCCCTCATACTCTGCTTCTGACTGGCTAGTAGTCCTTACCTAGGTACTGTCGGGGCACGCCCTCATACTCTGCTTCTGACTGGCTAGTAGTCCTTACCTAGGTACTGTCGGGGCACGCCCTCATACTCTGCTTCTGACTGGCTAGTAGTCCTTACCTAGGTACTGTCGGGGCACGCCCTCATACTCTGCTTCTGACTGGCTAGTAGTCCTTACCTAGGTACTGTCGGGGCACGCCCTCATACTCTGCTTCTGACTGGCTAGTAGTCCTTACCTAGGTACTGTCGGGGCACGCCCTCATACTCTGCTTCTGACTGGCTAGTAGTCCTTACCTAGGTACTGTCGGGGCACGCCCTCATACTCTGCTTCTGACTGGCTAGTAGTCCTTACCTAGGTACTGTCGGGGCACGCCCTCATACTCTGCTTCTGACTGGCTAGTAGTCCTTACCTAGGTACTGTCTGGGGCACGCCCTCATACTCTGCTTCTGACTGGCTAGTAGTCCTTACCTAGGTACTGTCGGGGCACGCCCTCATACTCTGCTTCTGACTGGCTAGTAGTCCTTACCTAGGTACTGTCGGGGCACGCCCTCATACTCTGCTTCTGACTGGCTAGTAGTCCTTACCTAGGTACTGTCCTCATACTCGCCCTCATACTCTGCTTCTGACTGGCTAGTAGTCCTTACCTAGGTACTGTCGGGGCACGCCCTCATACTCTGCTTCTGACTGGCTAGTAGTCCTTACCTGGGTACTGTCGGGGCACGCCCTCATCATACTCTGCTTCTGACTGGCTAGTAGTCCTTACCTAGGTACTGTCGGGGCACGCCCTCATACTCTGCTTCTGACTGGCTAGTAGTCCTTACCTAGGTACTGTCGGGGCACGCCCTCATACTCTGCTTCTGACTGGCTAGTAGTCCTTACCTAGGTACTGTCGGGGCACGCCCTCATACTCTGCTTCTGACTGGCTAGTAGTCCTTACCTAGGTACTGTCGGGGCACGCCCTCATACTCTGCTTCTGACTGGCTAGTAGTCCTTACCTAGGTACTGTCGGGGCACGCCCTCATACTCTGCTTCTGACTGGCTAGTAGTCCTTACCTAGGTACTGTCGGGGCACGCCCTCATACTCTGCTTCTGACTGGCTAGTAGTCCTTACCTAGGCTACTGTCTTACCTAGGTACTGTCGGGGCGCCCTCATACTCTGCTTCTGACTGGCTAGTAGTCCTTACCTAGGTACTGTCGGGGCACGCCCTCATACTCTGCTTCTGACTGGCTAGTAGTCCTTACCTAGGTACTGTCGGGCACGCCCTCATACTCTGCTTCTGACTGGCTAGTAGTCCTTAACTAGGTACTGTCAGTGCACGCCCTCATACTCTGCTTCTGACTGGCTAGTAGTCCAATAGAAATACAAAAAAAGGTCGAAGAAGACAAATGAAGTAAGAGGAAAAGAAGGAGGGGAAATGACTGTGCAGCCGTCCAGAGATCTTGGCTGTGATTGCAGGGAGGATGAAAGGATAAGGGAAGACGAGTGATTCCTCCCACATGGCGTCACAGCACACCACTCAGCTGTTCACTCCGCTGGACGGAAGCCAGTCCTCCTCATTCACTGCCAGTAATGGAGAAACATGTCAGGGTGTGGGAGGGAAATCAGAGGCAATGGAAGGTTGGACAGTACTGGACTACAGTTTAATGACTTCAGCCTCAGGATCACCTTTCCATTGATTTCCTCCTGCAAGAATGTGGAGGTGTGTCTGTGTGTCTGAAAGTATTCAATTTCAATTCAATTTTATTCATAGTGTCAAATCATAACAAGAGTTATCCCAAGAAACTTTACAGAGAGAGTAGGTCTAGACCACACTCTAAGAAACATCTGTGTAATAACAGTGTTATGACTGTATTTTTTAACAGAAATTGTCCATGCAACGTGACTCACAGTTGTATTTGAATTTTTTACATTCGGAATTGCATAATTTGTGCTCTGACCACTTTTGTCCGCCATGAAGGTTGTTTTTTGGGAGATTAAAGTCCACGTTGTGACTTTTTTCGACGTTTGTCGCTTTTTGCAACATTTTTGATGTTTTTTATCTCTAATATCTTGACGCTTTTTTCAACATTTTGGGCGTTTCTTTTTCCGGCCTCTTTGACGCCTTTTCCCAATGTTTTTGTTGCTTTTTTCGACATTTTTTAAATTTCTTTTTTTTTAAATCTTCTGTATTTTAAAGTGTCTATATGTAACTTTGAGTTTGTTTTGATTCTAGCGGCCCCTTTAGACTAAAGCGGTAGTGTTTTTACCTAAAGCTCTTTTCTTTATGGTGCTTTATTTCCCACTGTAGATTACTGAGTTAGTGTTACCGGGGGGTCATATAGTCGCGATGAATATTTCCTCAGACAGAAAATCATTCATGTACAATAAGAGAATAAGTTACAGATGCATCGCTGCATTTCAAGTGTTACATACGGTAACTTAGCCTACTTTAGATGTCTTGTGAGATAAACCAGGTATTACTGTCACTGTGTCACGAGCAAAGCATTAAGAGATTGTTGTAGCAACCAACATAATAATAATTTAGATTAATATAGCACATTTCATGAAACCCACGGACACTTTACACAGGAACAGGGGGGACAAGGGAAAAGAAAATAGTAGACCAACACAAACATGGAGTAAAAGGAATAAAACGTCTTCACTAAATGAAAGGGGGACGTAATTTAATGTTGGCTACTGACGTACAACCACATCACGCAAAAAGTTATTTTATGTATAAAAAATACATATTACATACCTGAGGGCCAATTCAGGGACATTTTTGAATCATTTACAATCCCATAAATGTCTCCATCTGTTGAAAGCCCGACCAAAGTTGACTCACGTTATCACGTCTACCTGCCGCAAATCATTCACTGCACGGGAAAAATCGGACATTAATAACAACACTGTTAGTTTTATTTTCTGTTACAAGTCATGTAAGACGATTGTATGAGATTGTATTTCAGAAACACTAAAAAGTTACATATAGTCACTTTAACTGAGGTAAACACATTTCCATTTTTTTTTTACAGGGCAAAGTCTGGGTAATGAACTGCCAGAACTCCACAGCGCTGCGAAGGAAGGTCTGGCTAGTCCACACAGCATTCCTGGATGGGAGAAAAACGTGCTCTGGTTTATCGGCATTTCTTTAAACCAATCACAATCGTCTTGGGCAGCGCTAACTGCCGGACGGAGCCACGGTGCCTCTGCTAAATAGTCTCAGGAAGGAACTTGTTTTGGTGGAACATGTGTATTAGGGCTGGGCGATATGGACCAAAAGTCATATCCCGATATATTTTGGCTGAATATCGATATACGATATATATCCCGATATTTTTTTCCGCAAAGTGAGAGCAAATGTTCAGTCAAAGCCAAAATCAAATATGACATGTCACAAGTAGTTTCATAGAGACAGTTGCAAAATCAAATAAATAATAAACCGGTTTCTTCACCTGGTTCATGATTAAATGCTCAGCTGTTCAAATAACAATAAAATGTAAACCTAAATACTGTATAACAGGAGTACCTTTTTGAAATCAAAGCTCCATATTTGTGATTCGTTCCAAAGGTCAATTAAGCTTTTGATATTAATATAATCTACTTTGTTCAAAATGTAATGCCTCATGCCTGTAAGCCTAGGTTTATAGTCCCATTCTTCCACTTGATACTGCTTCCACTTAAGTAAACTAAAAGATGAACTATCGACTACAAAACAAAGAAACTAATTAATGTGTTAATACAAAGAATATTTATTATGATCGGTTCACAGATCTGAGTCAAACGGAAACTTCACCCTTCTGAACTAAGAGTTTCTGCTTCAAGGTGAAGTTTAAAACAGACTGAAATGTCCAGTCTCATTCCTCCACTATTTATTTCTGTATGTATTTATGCGTTACATGTCATTTTAACGGGCACTGAGCTCCAGATCCTGCAGCTGCAGACGGTCTCTGCTGCCCCGCTGTAGCTTCTCTCCGTCCGCCTGCCGCCGGCAAACTTAGTGGAACTTTCCGCCGATATCGACATACAGGTCGTCCTGGACTACGTGTAAGATCCTACCGATCACCACTCTGTCTTTGGCTGGTCCGATCTGGATCAGCGGGGACCGGCGCAGCAGCGAGGCAAAGCTGTGTTTTTCCCGGAGGAAGAGACGCTGCGGCCGGCCACGGAGCTCTCCGCCTCCCGCTGCCGCCGGAGCTCAGGTTGCTGGTCGAAGGCGGCATACATAATCATAAAACACATTGTCACCTGTTAAATGTTATTCATTGCTGTTTGTTCTTTTCATTTCCTCTATCAAACATAATTAAGCAGTACAAAAGTCCGGCATCTTTAGCGTTGATCTGAATGCTTCGCACCCCTGTTCCAAGATGGCGGCGGTTTTGACGTATGTTTAGAACCTCAAGGCGACATCTGTGTATATATCTATGGGAGCAAGGATCACATTTGAACTATATCGATATATGCGATATGGTCTAATTCCATATCTCATTTAAAAATATATCGATATATTTTTAATATCGATATATCGCCCAGCCCTAATGTGTATGTTCAAAAGTAGTTTTAGTCGTGCAACAGAAAAGTCAGATTGGACAGATAGTCTAGCTAGCTGTCTGGATTTACCCTGCAGAGATCTGAGGAGCAGTTAACCATAGTCCTCACAAATCCACCGGAGGTTAGAACGCCAACACAAAGGAAGAGAAAGGAGACGGACATCCGGCTGAAATTAGGAACATCCGATGGAATTTCCGGCGGCACCAGAGCAATCTCGGAAGTAAAACGTTGTCGATATAGACTAAGGTGTATGTGGCGTTCGTTCAAAGCGGCCGTGATAGACAGATGGTTCATCCAATCGCCTGCCAGGTATTTTTTTCAAAGTGCCTGCAGTGCCCCAATGACGGCTTCTCAAATGGTCCTGTGTTAACAAACCATCTGGCGTGTCAGGTTATTGGTAACCATAGCTGTCTGTGAAAACTTTCTCTCTTTTACTTTTGACCGTGTAGGGCAAAACAGCTATAAAGAGCATTTTGGGGACGAAATGTACAGAAATAAAGCATATAAAGCGCAGAGGTTAGCAGCAGTTTTCTAGTATTGTATTTAATAAACTAACATCAATATTGCTGTTGTTATTGGACTTCAAAAACCCCTGTATGTGTCAAACTCCAGCAGTGTGTTATATAACTAGTGCATGTGTGAAAAGAGTTTTACTGCAGCAGTAAAGCGGCCTCTCCTCCTCCCACAGCGCCACATGGGACGGTCCCATCATCTCAGCTCAGCTGTCTGCAGCTCACGCCACCACTCAGTGAGGAAAAATCTATAGCTGTACTGTGTGTTACAATATCAATCTCTGTCTTCCACGGTGTATTTAATGACACTGAGTAATATGAGAGCACCTGCGATGCCTGGGGAGGCTGAAGAAGGGGAAGTTTATGTTGCCAAAGTGTCACTCACTGCGTATACTTTGCTTCTTTTGTGTTGGATGGATAGCATTTAGTTATAATATGTACTATATCGCCGTCATTTCTTAGAAAACATGGAAGGGAGGTTTATGGTCTGAAACAACGTGAATAAGAACGGTAGGTTTGGGGCTGTATGCATGTATGACTTGCAATGCTTAATATACATTATGTTGTCTAAATTGAGTCATAAAACTTAATTTGTTTGAAGAAAATGAGACAAAGTCTGCCAGTGTAGCACAAATATTTAAATCCGTTTTCAGTGAAAATCAAGTGACAGCCTCAGAGAAAAAACAACAGTTGCTGCTCTACAAGACTTTAGGGACTCCATTAAAGAGAAAAATTACTTAAAATAAATGAAACGTTTTTCTGTGGCTCATTGATGTTCTCAAATTTGAGTAAATTCATGTTTTATTTATATCCTGTCCTGCAGGGGTTTAGTGTTTTAGCTAACTAATTATTTACCATGTACACCACAGCTTATAATGCAGCATTTTAAGAAAGCATCAGTAAGTGGGCCAAGTGATTAGATGTTTGCCCAATTTACCAATGCCATATTATTTCTTTATTGAAAAGGGACAACACACATTTATCAACATGAGCACAGAGTCCAACGTGTAAATGTGCCAGACTTAACCATGCAGGCAAATTTTCATCTGCAGCACTTTATATTACATGTCAAACTCAAGGCCTGTGCAGTTTAAAAAACACTTTTTTAAACTGTCCCTTTTACCTGCCCCTCAAGGCAGGAATTTGCCGACTTTGAGACTCCAAAATTCCCCCATAAGCAGAGAGTGTTCATATTCAGGCTGTGAAACAAGTTGTTGTTTGTTGTTTGCTTGATTTGCTAAATTCTATGATGGCTATGGAACTCTTTTGCTGAGTTTTCTAGGGGGTTTATGTTTATGTCGACAGAAATGCAACAAAAAGCGACAAATTTGAAAAAAAAGTGACAAAAACGTCTGAGAAAGCCACAAAAAAGTAAAACAAAAACGACAAAAATGACCAAAAAAAGCTACTAAAATGTCAAAAAAGCTACATGCAGTAATACAGTCAAAGATATTTGACTTTTTCAATGAAATAAAAGCATGTCACTGAACTTTACATGTCTGGCCCCTGGTGTGATCCTCTTTTTCCAGTGTGGCCCTTAGTGACACCTCTGCTTTATATACTTTCTATTTCCAACAACCAGGTTGAGAATGTATGGTCTTTAAAGACTGAGCTTGCCTCCAGATGCAGCTGCTGCCAACCATCGCTGTCTTCAGTATCCAGAGAGTCAGGTGTCCCTGTTCTGACAGACAGCTGATGGCCTCATATCAGCAGCTGCTAAGTGACCCTTCCCTGGCATCTTCGTCTTTACTCCAGAAGATAGACATATTGTGTTTTTATTTTCCATCACCAGCTTTTCTCTCCTTCCATCGTCTTCCATGGCCACCTGAAGTGGAAGCACAGTGCCCTCTGGCTGTTGTGTAGGGTGGCCGACAGGGGCAAAGACACTGCAACTTAATGAAACACACGCAAATAGATAAAACACAAGCAAATTAAGAGATCTTCATAAATTTGACAACACATGCGCAGCATTTAGCAAATGCGCTGCAAATACACACAACACAACCAAATACACAATACAATACAAAAACGATGCAAAAAGAAAAGCACACAAACTCCAAAAACAGAAACGATGCAAAAGAAAAACACAACGGAAGTTCTCCAGGCCTCTAGGGGCAGCGCTAAGTGGAACAGCTTGATTTTCGACCCAACGGGGAAGAGAGCGCTCTGCCATTTAATTACCACGAGTTTACAGACGTCTCTGCTGATTGGGTATCACCTGTAACCTGAGCCAATAAACTAGAGACCCACCTAACAAGAGAAAACATATCTAAAACATAGACTTAACATTTACAGTCTATGATCTCAACGCAGTTGCGCACCGTTTCACAATGGTGCACACCGTTCTAAGATTGAACTTTTCTCTCTCTCTCTCTCTCTCTCTCTCTCTCTCGCTCTCTCTCTCAGTGGGGTCGAAAATCAAGCTGTTCTACTTAGCGCTCCCCCTAGAGGCCTGGAGAACTTCCGTTGTGTAATATGCAGTGTTTTTTGTTGCATTTGTTTTCGGGGATTGTGTGCTTTTTTTTTGCATCGTTTCTGTATTTGCAGCGCATTTCTGTATTTGGTTGTGTTGTGTGTATTTGCAGCGCATTTGCTAAATGCTGCGCATGTGTTGTCAAATTTATGAAGAGGTTTTCTCAATTTGCTTGTGTTTTGTCTATTTGCGTGTGTTTTGTTAAGTTGCAGTGCGTTTGCCCCTGTTGGCCACCATAGTTGTGTACTATAAAGCAATCCAGCGGATCTCTTTATGATGATGAATAATTTTAATAAATTAAAATAACCCTCTGACGAGGCCAGCATTTTGTTGCCGGGCTGTTCCGCGACCAGGCCCTCTCGTGGTACACTTTGATGAATGAGGGACGGCCCGATCTCCTCTCCTCGTACTCCGCCTTTGCGGAGGAACTGAGGAGGGTGTTTGATCACCCTGTGTGGGGGGGCTGAGACTGATTCCCGTTTCATGTCTCTCCGTCAGGGGAATCGCAGCGTCGCGGAGTATTCGGTCGATTTCTGCATTCTGGCCACCAGATCACTGGAACAGTCCGGTTCTCCGTCACGTCTTCCTGAATGGGCTTAGCGAGTGGATGAAGGATCTTCTAGCCGCTAGGGACGAGCTGGAGAGCCTGGACAGCCTTATTGAGATCACTATTGACCTAGATAATTGCATCCGGGAGAGGGAGAGAGAGCGTCTTTCCCCAGACGAACGAGAGCACCGGGGTCTGTATTTACTGTGGTAACCCTGGTTATTTCATTTCCTCCTGCCCCGTCCGGCCAAAAGAGTCGGCTCGCCAGTAGCAGTGGGAGCTCTGGCGAGCCGGACCTCTCCCAACCCTCGCCTCCTACTGGCGGTCTCCCTGTCTTGACAGGAGGTGACACTCCCTCTGGGAGCGCTGGTAGACTCCGGCGCTGATGAAAACTTTTTGGATATTGAAATTGCTCAACAGCTTTCTATCCCTCAAATTCCCCTCGACGCTCCCTTTCACACCACCGGTCTCAACAGCCGGTCGCTCACCACTGTACTCCCCCGCTCCGGCTCCTCACCTCCGGTGACCACCACAAGTCCCTGTCCTTTCACCTAATCCCCTCCTCACTCTCACCCATCATTCTCGGACTCCCCTGGCTCATCACCTACAATCCCAACGTGGACTGGGTGCGGGGGAAGATCAGAAATTGGAGTCCAGCCTGTCATTCCTCATGCCTTTTGTCAGCTCAAGGCCCTCCTCCCGGACGCACCTCTCCCTTCCAGTCGCCTGTTTAATCTGTCGCATCCGGAGAGGGAGGCTATGGAGCAATACATAAAGGATTCCCAGGCTGCCAATATCATTCGCCCCTCCTTGTCCCCATTAGGCGCACCAGTCCCTCTCCCGGTCCGTGGTGTTTACTAAGTTGCATCTCAGAAACGCTTACCACCTAGTATGGATCTGGGAAGGGGACAAATGGAAGACCATGTTTATCACTCCGCTGGGCCATTATGAATATCTAGTTATACCCTTCAGCCTCACTAACACCCCCGCCGTCTTCCAGGCCCTAATCAAAGATGTTCTCCGCGACTTCCTGCACCGCTTTGTGTTCGTCTACCTTGACGATTTTCCGATCTTCTCCAGCTCCAGTCCAACACACTGAACAAGTCTGTTTAGTGCTGCAGCGGCTTCTGGTTTGATTGACCCACCCCTGCCTCTGTTAAGCAGCTACAACGTTTTTGGGGGTTTGCCAACTTTTACCGCCGGTTCATTCGTAATTATAGCTCCTTAGCCGCTCCTCTCGCCTGTCTCACTTCCCCTTCTGTCCCCTTTGTTTGGTCTCCGGAGACCGCTGCAGCCTTCTCCCTTCTCAAGTCCCGGTTCACCTCTGCCTCCATTCTCACTAACCCTGACCCTTCCCTTCAGTTGGCGTTGGGCGTTGGGCCACCCTGTCCCAGCGCTCCCCCGCTGACCAAAAACTTCATCCCTGTGCCTTCTTCTCCCGCCTCCTGACTCCCACCGAGCAGAGGTATAGCGTGGGGGACCGTGAGCTGCTGGCCGTGAAGCTGGCCCTCGAGGAATGGAGGTACTGGCTGGAGGGCGCCCAACAACCCTTTCTAGTCTAGACAGATCATAAAAATCTTTCCTACCTCCACACCGCCCAGAGACTGAACTCCCGCCAGGCTAGGTGGGCCCTGTTGTTCAACAGGTTCAACTTCACCCTATCCTATTGCCCCAGATCCCGCAACACAAAACCTGATACCCTGTCCCGTCTCCATTCTCCGATGACCCAGTGGACCAGCCAGACCTCATTCTTCCTCGTTCCTGCCTCGTCGCCTCACTGGTATGGGAAGTGGAGTCCGCTGTCCGCCGTGCCCAGTCCATGGACCCCGACCCTGGTACCGGCCCCTCCAATCGCCTCTACATCCCTCCGAAAATCCGCTCCCAGGTCCTCCAGTGGGCGCATGCCTCCAGATTCAGCTGCCATCCGGGTGCGGCCGGAACCCTGTTCCTGCTTGGTTCTGGTGGCCCACCGCCGAGAAGGACTGCCGGGACTTCGTAGCAGCTTGTGAGGTGTGCGGCCACACCAAGCCTTCCCACCGGCCACCCGCCGCCCCCTCCCAGTCCCTGGTCGGCCCTGGTCCCACATCGCCCTGGACTTTGTTACCGGTCTGCCTAACTCCCAAGGCAACACCGTCATACTCACCGTTGTAGACTGGTTCTCCAAATCAGTCCACTTCATTCCTCTGCCCAAGCTGCCCACGTCCATGGAAACCGCCTGCCTCCTGGTCCACCATGTCTTCCACCTCCACGGGATCCCCCAGGACATCATCTCTGACCGGGGACCCCAGTTCACATCCCAAGTATGGAAATCCTTCTGTCAAGCTCTCGGCGCTACAGTTAGCCTGTCCTCCGGCTATCACCCTCAGACCAACGGGCAGACCGAGCGGGCAAACCAGGATCTGGGGGTGGCTCTCAAGTGTGTAGCGTACCGTATCCCCTCCTCGTGGAGCTCCCTCCTCCCTTGGATTGAATACATGCACAACACCCTCATCAGCGCTGCCACTGGGATGTCCCCATTCATGGATTTCCGCCACCACTTTTCCTTGACCTGAAGGAGGAGGTGGCGGTTCCGTCAGTCCAGTCCCACCTTCGGCGGTGCAGATGAGTGTGGAGGGAGGCCAGGACAGCCCTTCAGCGCACGGCTTCCCGAAACAAACGCTTGGCTGACCGCCATCGGAGACCTGCTCCCGTTTACCAGCCGGGCCAGAGGGTGTGGCTCGTCTCCCGGGAAATCCCGCTTCAGATCTCCTCTAAGAAACTTGCTCCCCAGTTTGTGGGCCTGAACCCCATTGAGGCGGTCCTGAATCCCATCGCCGTCAGACTCAAGCTCCCCCCACATCTCAAGATTCCACGTTTCTCAACGTTTACTATTCTCTATTTTGTTGCTCGGTTGGTTTCCTCTCCTCTGTGTTTTTCTGTTGGCCTGCCTCTCTCATGGCGTACTCTGCTCTCCCCCTCCCACAGCTGCTGCCAGCTGATTGAGCGCACCATCCCATGGTTACCATCCCATCATCACCTTCTCCCGCTGCGCACACCTGCCTCTCATCTGCAATCAACTTCTACCCCGGCTCAACAGATCGTTGCTCCAGTCAGATTTTAAAATTGTCGGCCGATTTTCCAATCCTGAGAGACCCCACACACGGTGATAAAAAATCACGGGTCTAACACGCGCAGCACATTAGCAAAATCAACACATCACACACGAACCGATTTGACTCCCGAGCATTCCCAGGTCAGACGGGAAATCTCGCTAAATCCCAACGATCAAACGTGACTTCAGAGTAAACAATCATTGCGGACGAAGAGGATGCAGTGGCGATAGTTTGTAGTTTGTTTTTAACTGAACAAAAACGTTATCAAAAGAAAAGGCAATGGTCAAAGAAGACAACGCGAGCATGGACTATACTTGCTACATCTTGATATGGAGGTGATTAGTTTTTTCTAATAGAAATGTCGTTACGTATTACACAGATTAATTACCATTGAAATAAACGTTCATATATTTGTTTCCATGTACTCTGGTGGACTGCAGTTGTGGATGTAGTTATGCCCATCGACTTTATTTATTGTACACAGGCTGCGTGCTCGTTTGTCCCCGGGGGGGGACACCACACACGAGGAGAAATCGGACCAAAAAAATCCAACATGTTGGATATCCCCGATATGAGATCGGAGCGGTCCCGACGTCCTACCGAGCAGACGAGAGCAGTCTTAACACACCACACACGGCAGGAATATCTGATCAGATTATTTTACCATAATCGGAGCCTCCTTAGGATTGTCGGGAGGGGTGAATCGGGGCTAAAATCGGCCTAATTATCCAGCCGTCTGAACCAGGCTTAAGCAAACACTCTCTGAAATCCTCGTTGGTTTCTTATCTGTTGCCTAACGCTCACTTACCTTTTGTGTCGCTTTCCTCAGTCTCCATCTCCATCTCCGACCGTCATCTCCAGTCAGCTGGCTTCACCCCACGGACCCCCTCCCTCGGCACCCTGCTTCAGCCTCTCCTCGCTTACTCTGCTCTCCAATCCCAGTGTCTCTCCCTCGGCTCCTCAGCTACGGCTTCCCCACGCTCCCCTGAGTATCCAGCCTCCTCTCGCTCCAGCCCCAGTGCCTTTCCCGTGGCTCCCCTGAGTATCCTCGCCCTCCAGTTTCTCTATCCTCCCCTTAGCTGCTTCCCCATTCCTAGCCTAGGGATTTACCCTCACATTGACCCTTACCGTGGGACAAAATGAGCTGTGGAGCCTGTCATTTAGGATATGGTTATACATTATATATAAAGTTACATATATCAATATGTATTGTGCAAAATGTGACAGTGCCATCGTTGTCAGTTGTATTTATTTTATTGAGAAAACCTGTAGATATATGTGACACTAAAGGGCAGCCGAGGGCAGGAGAATCCATGCTTTGGACTCATTTAATATTTACTTATTGTTTCCCTGTTATTTTTTCTCCGTTTCCTGTTTTGCTGTATTGTTCTTGTTCCTCGTCCATGGTTATATTTTTTCTGTTCTTTTGGTGATCTCTGTTTATTTTTCTTCCCCTAGCTTCATTCCTGTGGCCTTTCCCAATACCCAAATTTGTACCTCCTCGACTCCTCGATCCTCAGGCTTGTGACCCGGAAATCATTCTCAGCGTGCCATGTTAAAGGACGTCCCAATTCGTTAATTGCACATCGAGGAGCGAGGATACACTGATGTATCGTCTGCGGAAGTCTTTTCACTCGGGCACAAAGAGTTGTGACAGAGAGAAAAGGGGGGAGAGAGAGATAATATATCCACGGTCCTGTGGTTGATCTACGGATCGGGCAAGTGGGTGAAATGATACACAGTTGGCGTATAGCCACATAGCAGAGCTGCTGTCGGGCGGTTAATATGTTTGTGCGTCTGGAGAAGCTAAAAGTCTAGTTCTACTTCCTCTGTCAAGTTTAACTACAGTTAGTTTTTCTGTCCGACAATATCAGCTACAGCGACATTACCGCGTGCATGTATACATTTACAAGCAGCCTCTCTAATCATTAAAGTAAATCGTTAGGGAAAACACTCATACTTAGTACAATACATCATTTACATCGGATGAAGAGCTTATCGACACATTAATAATAGTGTGTTTGTATGTACATAATACAGGCTACTGTTTATATTTGTATAGTTCTTTTCATACAAACATTTGTAATGTTTTACACTAAAATAGCCTATAAGTCTGTCTTATATCTCATGAACCGTTCATCCAATCTACTCCACACTTAGTTTCCTGGGTACCAAATGTACTTGAGGTTTGGAATTGGAAGCAGTTTGGACAGCATTGGATATTGGATATTAATAAACTGTGAATTAAACTAAATAACTGCACAATAAAGGTTGAGGAAAAAAGCTTGAGAGTGTAATCCATGCAAATGTCTGTGATAACTCCACATTTTAATTGTGAGATTTCGTGAGTAAATTCTGAATCTACAACGTTCTCTGTCAGGTAAATGTAGTACAATGTTTTGTAGTACAAAACAAGTATTATGCTATACAGTGGGGTTGCATATTAATTGCTTTGGCGACCTTCTGTAAGTAATTTTGGGGTACCATGGTTCTGGAGAAAGCTTCGAGCAGCGATACCACAGGCCCAGCAATCGGCCTGTTCCAAACAGATACTACATTTTGAACAGGCACTGCACTAGTCAACCAAACTGGAGGGAAGGAGCTGAGAAAAGCTGTGGATATATGTGACACTAGAGGGGTGGTGATGGTGCAGTGGATATGACACATGCCTTTGGTGTGGGAGATTTGGATTCAATTCCCACTGCGATACATCAACCAAAGTGTCCCTGAGCAAGGCACTTAACACACTTAACCCATAGTTGCTCCAGAGCCATGCGACCTCTAACATATGTAGCAATTGTAAGTCGCTTTGGATAAAAAGCATCAGCTAAATGACAGGAGAATCCATGCTTTTGACTCACTTCAACTCCTTCTATAAATAGCTCGTTGTCATGGTGATGATGCTGCTGCAGATATATTTAGCTGGTTATTTTCTGTAATACCATGCAGCCATTCAGTCGTTCCTCATCTTAAATGCTCAATGAGCAGAGTGAACTGTACTGTAAGAAGAAGCAGCCAATGGTTTATTTGATACCACTTTCAGGATTAGATCAGATTATAGATACATGGGGATTAATGGAGTGTTAACAGTAGGTGTCTCATGATGTTTTTTTAACTGTTTCTGTAATGTAAACATTTTGGATTTCTTGAGGGTTTCTTTGTTTTTAATAATAGTTTTTTAAAGGGTTTATTTGATCGGTTAAAACTATAGCGCGTAGTTTCTGTCGCCCCCCCATGAGGAATTCTAAGTACTGACAACAAAACTGTTGGCGCGTCCACATGATGCAAGCCTTCTGTGACACCACGACCCAGTTACGTTAATTAGCTGTTAGCTTTCCTATTAATGTCTGACCTAATATATAGTAAGTAATTTAAAAAAATATAGTATTAAAACATTGTTCACTGTGAGCACAAACAGCAGTTTAATTTCTTTCTACTAGAATCAGAGATGTGAGATGTGGACACACTCACACACAAGTGGACTTTTACATTCCTTCCGTTAAAACCTTAATACAAATCCAGTAAGAAGCAAAACCACTCATTGAAATAGGAGTTTGACACCCCTGGTTTATGGTAAATTACATGTTTATTCTGTGAAATAGCGAAGCGATCACACGCACGCACACACACAGAGTAGAGTACAGTAACATACAGTAGTGTAACGTTACTTGGCCTGGCTAGTGATAATTATAGATAACATTAGCAGTTAGCTCACCCTAAAGGCTAACTTACACAGCTTTACTAGTAACTTAAACCAACGAAACAACAAACGTCTAGTAACCATGCCAGCAACGTAGATCACAGACATTATATATGATTAATATTACACTTTATTAACGTCCAATTTCTCCAATCAGGAACAAGTTTCAAATCACCTGACTCACTCTAAACATGCTCTGTTTAGTCCTTAATACACATGTGAAGAAGCAACCCCCTGTGGCAGGCACTGCACATTTTAGAAATATGTTTTTTTTTTTACCTCATTTATTGTTGTTAAATTCCAAAAACTTAAATCATGTTTATTGTGTGTCTATATGGATATCTTTCATGGAGGTTGTTAGTGCTAACGTTTTAGCTGTTAGTTGTAAATTAAGCAAGTTTGTGGTGACAATAGTCTGGGTTAGTTGTAACAAGAGTCTGGTTTACAAAATGTTACAACCTACCCCAAGCTAAATTTTGGTTGCATTTATGTTTTTCAAAAGAAAGACGGACCAAGGCGTGCCTCTCAACACATACACACACAAATATATTAAAAAGTAAATTAAATGTAGAATGAAAGTTTTAATATCAAGTTTTTGTTATAATCCTAATTTCATGAAGTTCCATTTCACCCCAGGGCATGGTACAACTAACCCGGACGATGGGGTTTCCTCCTAGTGTTTGAGAGTAAACCATGCATTTTTTGTTTGGGTTGGAGAGATAACAGCTACACCATTTAACAGCAGACACTCAGAACTAGTTTGTATCACATTTTGAACGCTCTGGCTTAAAAGAGCTCCAAGATACAGACAGAAATGTCAAGAAATGTTACAACTATCCCTGGTCCGCCATACTCCAAAAGCTCATTACCCCTGTAAGACCCGCCCACGCCAGAGGTTTGTGCAAGATTTGCAATCAAAGAGTTTGGAAGCGTAGAAAGCTGGGAACACAACCGCAAACGTGATGGAGAGAGCAAAAGACTGATCATTGAAAAAAGAAGCAGAGGGAACTGTAAACAACAGGACATCATATCAAACAAATAATAGACCAATAGACTACACACATTTTTGTTTGCAAGTTTTAAGTTTTACCTTTGAGATGACACTTCTTGACAAGATTTGCTTGGAATTAAAGGCACAAAAATAATTCCATAAGTTGCAGTATGTAAGTATCATCAGGAAAATGTAAAAGTACTCATTGTAGAACAAACCTCCCATTTTAGAAACTATATTTATAGTTATGTATTTATTTAGAAAATATCAAAAACAGTTCTTTCAATCAACTAAGTGTTCAATGGTCTAATCATTTCAGCTGGACTTGTAGGCCTACACTTTTTTGGCTAGTTTAATTTATAATAAAACATCAGATTTTATAAACTACATGTGTTTTGTGTGCAGGAATCTTAATCTGTAAAGTAAGTAGTAACTAAAGCTGTAACAGATGAATGTAGTGGAGTAAAAAGTACAATATTTCTCTCTGAAATGTAGCGGAGTATAAGTAGAAAGTGGCATGAAAAGAAAAGACTCAAGTAAAGAACAAATACCTCAACATTTGGACTTTGGTACAGTAGCTACTTGAGTAAATGTACTTAGTTACATTCCACCACTGCATATAGGCAATATACATATTAAAACAGAAGCCTACAGTTTTCATTTAACCATCTGAAATGGTTGTTTCCATGGTAATTCTTGCAGGAAAACAGTCAAGCCTAGAGTTTCTTTGTCAATTAGATAGACCTACTTTTAACTTTATTATGTGGATCACATTAAGAGACTACCAAAACCAGCAGTCCTTGTTTCTGGGTTCTAGAGGCTCGGTATGTTATGGTCCCCCTGCTGCCTCTAGATGGAGCCCTTGTGTAGCATTTTTAACGAGGAAGCGCCGAGACGGAATTCAGCTTTATCAAGCTACACAACGCATAGAAGAAATAAAACGGATGTTAAGTTATTTTACCTCCAAAATAAAGTGAAAGATTAATGTCTGCCATATTGAAGAAATAGTGACCATAAAATAACATGATTTTTCAAATCAAGTTGTTTTCCTTGAATTGAATACGATGTAAATGTACATTGTGACGTAGGCTACAAGTTCCAGGTAGTCGTTGAGTTTGACAAGATCAAACTAATTAAAAGGGGTATTTTTAACAATGAACTGTCGTCCTCTTGATTATACCCTTGATGCAAACGTATTTTCCGTCTGCCTTTTTACAGTTTTGGAACTATCCTTATCACCTTGACAGGTTTAAAAAAAAAATTAAGAAAAATGCATTTTTTTTTAAACTTTAAATAAAAGATCTTGTATCATGGTGGAACATACATTTTGTGTAGTTCTGTAGTTGGATCATAATGAATACCGAAGTGCTGATCATAAAGCCACTAGCCTGTTAGAAGCTATTGCTAACATTATACACAGGAGTTGGTTTACAATTCCCAGGTCCACGTGTAAAAAAAAAAACCCTGGGATGGGCTTTACAGGAAAACACAACGAAAAAGAAAAAGAAATTAGGCCTACATTGGAGGGGGAAAAATCATTTTAAAGGACATACGATCTATATTTGGTTTAGAATGAGCAAAACACAGGACCAAAAATTGTGTTGAAAATAGCATTGGCAATTCAGTGGTTCCCTTAAATATATATGGCAATACAATTACAAGAGCAACAGAATTAAATTGCGTTAATTGGAGTTTTATTTTGAAATGAAACCACCGGATAAGCGATATCGTATATAAAGTCTGCCTTGACTGCGCTCAGCTCACCCAGTGTCAGTGTCAGGCTAACCCAACAGCAGGTCGCGACTTCCCCTGTCAGCTACAGAAGGAACCGGGGTCTGCGAACAGGAGCCGGGAGGAGCGACGCCGAGCTTTTTACCTTTTTAACGTTACACCTTTCAGGAGTCATTAGGCTACTAAATAATTCCTACCTTTGCTTTTATTTTCTCCACCGAAACGCGACAAGTGCCACTTTGGGACCCACGGGAGAAAGGATTTTGTGGAGGGTTTTTAAAGCGACTCATCAGGCGTTTAGTTTGCCAAGTTGCTCTCCGCTCACCTTAACATGGCTGCAACGACGTGCACCAGGTTTACCGATGAGTACCAGCTGTACGAGGAGCTGGGGAAGTAAGTTCTCTTCATTTCAAAAATATTTTCTTCGAAAGTTAAAGTGAAGCTTAACTGCCATGTGCCTTTTACTATCGTCGACACCTCCGCGAGAGACCTCCGCCTAGCCTACCTGTTAACATGTTTAGTTAGCTCGGGGGGCAGGACGTCACGCCAACTCCCATTTCTTTATTTCGCCTACTTTGTTTACTAGAAGAGCATCAGCGGGAAACAATTTTGAAGACTCCGTATTAAATCCCGAGCACTTGTGTTTTATACGTCCTATGCTCTCGTACTTTATCTCAACTTTTTGAATCGGTTGTCCCTGCTGGTTAACGCCCATTATATTTAATGGGCGTTAAACCTGTGTTTTGGAGGAGTAGGCTAATGCTTCAATAATGAACAATTCTAAAAGTTGAATTTTTAAGAAAAGAAAACGCGACTGAGTGCCATGGAATGCATGCCGAATATAATAATAGGGCACATCATAATATACCAATAATCGTAAATATTCTAACCGCAGCCTACCTCTGGCTACGTGCCAGGCATGTTCAAACAAGCAGAAATGTGGATGGAATTCGCTGTTGTGTCTTCAGCAGCGCAGGCCAGCGGAGACATGTCCCCTGTGTCGCTCTCAGTCCGCTGCAGTGAAATAAAGTCCACGTTAAACGAGACATGACGGCATTCTTTTTGTGTGTGTATGTATATATATATATATATATATATATATATATATATATATATATATATATATATATAATGTGTTTCCGCCCTTTTGTAAAAATGCGAAGCGTTGAAATTCCTCAGTGGTGTGCCTGTACTGGTCACACACACAACGGCGCATTCAAACTTGGAGCAATTTTGCTTCTCCTACAATGTCAACAACCGTAGGCTAGGTTTTCTGCACAATGTAAAAAAAAAAGAAAGTAGGCCTATAGCCTACTGTTACACATAGGCTATCCTATATAAATGAACACAGGTAAACACGGTCTTTAGTCATCTGTGGGAAGGTGTCGCTCACCGGTTTGACCTGGCCTCAGGTTCACTCATGTAGTGGTTGTCTTTGTAGTGAAGAGCAAAGATCAATCCCAAAGCTGTCAGCAAACTGATTTGACAAGAGAAATCCCAGGGAGTACTCTGAGCTGACATAGTTATCTATCAATCATTTATCACACTGACTGAATACCAGGTAGCTGTTATATCAATTTTTGCTCTGCTCTGTCTCCAGGAATGTTTGGAAGTTTGGGTAGCAAATCGTAGATAGAAATCCTACTTCTGTAGGCTATCTGGGTTTTATTAACTGTGTGCCTCAAAGGAAAATTCTTGCTGTGGCACTATGCACATAGTCGTTTACATTCCAGCTGCATACCTTTTTGAAATGCGCACCTATTGAAAGTAAGCCCTTAGGAGTGGGTGTATAGCAAGGTGAGCTGAATTGGTCAGACTTCAGAAGAAGAGTTGAAATGTGCCCCTTTCTCAACAGTGCTTTGACGCAGATTATAACCGCCCCTGGTAAATGCAACAAATGCACAAAATGTAAAGAGGCAGACTAAAATAAAATGCATCAAGAGGAGCGATGAGCATGAGCTGTACATTTAACTGTGATTACGAGAGTCTTTGAGGAGTGTCTGAGAATGTGTGGAAAAAAAAAAATGGCTCCTGTAATTCAAGAATTTACAATTCAATGTTATTCTGTCTGCTAAAGCTAACTTTGTTAACCTATTTTTCTATGTTTTTGTGTCTAAGTGACTGATGGAGACAACAATCTTTTGGAATTGGTCCAGTAGCAAGTAAGACCGCTGCAGTGTGCAGCAGCGAAACGAGCTACAATGACTACGTTTACATGCACATAATATTCTGGTTTTTGCCCTTGTTCCGAAAAAGACAATATTCCGACTAAGCTGTTTACACTGCTAATGAAAGGGAATATTCCCGTTTTACATGTAGCCGTGCAAAATAGGATTTTTTTTTCCTAAGTTTAGCAGCGGTGGCGGACCTTTTCCTTCAACCAGCTTCTTGAAAAGGTCAGCATAGTGCTGTGTGCCTATCCAGACACCAGTTGATATCCAACTCTTTGATAATGTTTAAAAGTAGCTGTATTTCTCCTTATTGGGTCTGCAGCCTTGCAAACTGTTGGCTTGTTGGTTTGTGTACAGAAACCATAGCAACACACAGAGCTGACCATAAGCCTGCGGTGAAGATTGAGACGCATATTCCGAATGCGCTACATATCCAAAGAATGCTTCTAAAACCTGAATACCGGAATATCCCACATGTCTTAATCGGAAAATGCTATTTTGGGAAAAAGGCCTTATTTGGAATATCCAACTGGAATATGCTGTTTAAGTGACCCTGATCAGATTCTTAATATGGTCTTATTCAGAATAATAGTGGAATATTGGTGTGCATGTAAACATACTCAGTGTAACGTTAATGGAGAATTGCGCACCTTCAATTTCCGTCCACTAAAAGTTCAGTTTTTGCCACTGACCGACTCAGATTATTATTCCAAGTGTCTTGATGACATTATGGAAAGGATCCCTACAGAGATGGACCTTTTTAAAAAGAGTAAGATCCTTTTTAGTTTAAAATCAAACAGCCCTGAAATTGTAAACGCAAAATAGCCATACTCAATTTAAATAAACAGTAATTTTATCATCGTAAAACGCACTTAATTCAAACTCTACAAACAAAATAAAACTATCAAAAGCCTTCTTTGTTCATCTTTCCACTGTTCCAACAATCACCACTCTGGTTTGGTTGAGAGAAACCCTTAATTCACCCATTTACATGTGGAGATATGCTGGCTCTATACACGCTAAAAGTCCTGATTATTTACATGGAGTCTGGTGGAGATATGCTGGCTCTATACACGCTAAAAGTCCTGATTATTTACATGGAGTCTGGTGGAGATATGCTGGCTCTATACACGCTAAAAGTCCTGATTATTTACATGGAGTCTGGTGGTGTTTGATGATTTCAGGGCTGTTTCATGTTAAACCAAAATGCTCTTACTCTATCTCTGTAGGGATCCTGTCAGCCTCTTAGAATAATAATCTGAGCCTGTCGGCGGCAACAACACAACTTTTAGTGGATGAAACTGGCAATGTGCAATTGCCCTCGAGGGTTACATTGCTGCGTGGCCGGATCGAGGCTGCCGGTTACAGCGTTCTCGCTCAATACTGGACCAATTTCAAAGATTTTTGTTCACATTAGTTACTTAAACACCAATGCATGGGGAAATATGATCCAGGTTGAAAAATACCGAAATGACCCTTTTTAAAAGTGGTATTTGATGGCTGAAAATCTTGCCAAACGGTGACTGATTCCTAACTCTTCTGTAGGGGTGCTTTCTCTGTGGTGAGACGGTGCATGAAGATTTCCACAGGGCAAGAGTACGCTGCCAAGATAATCAACACCAAGAAGTTGTCTGCCAGGGGTGAGTACATGCCCTGTAATGTGGCCTGTTGTACAACA
Source organism: Perca flavescens (assembly GCF_004354835.1). Classification (NCBI taxonomy): domain Eukaryota; kingdom Metazoa; phylum Chordata; class Actinopteri; order Perciformes; family Percidae; genus Perca; species Perca flavescens. The sequence continues at coordinate 31,542,746 of NC_041349.1, forward strand.
TGTTCCTGTGTTCACTCTGTTGGGTAGATGGCATGATATTTGCTTAAAACTGTTCCTCTTTATAGCCCTGTCACCCCCTCACACCTACTTCCCTTTTTTTTTTTTTTTTCGGCCACACATGCTTTCTCGCGTCATTTGGCTCCAAGTTGTGTCTGTAATAGTAGGACGTGGTCAAGTTTCGACTGGTGGTGACTATGCTGACCACATCGTACTCCTGCACCCTTTTTAAATTCACTTTCTCTTTCCATTTTGTAACTCCACTCATCAAAGTGAAACCAGCTTGTGACTCATTTTCTGACTTCTGATGAGCTGTATATAACTCACAGCACTGTCTTTCACATGGAAACACAAGCCAGTGGTGGCAGAATCTTTTTATTTATTTTTCTTGTTCGCTCCTCCCAAATACTTATTTATTCATTATTTTTTTTATATATATATTTTTTTTAATCTATCGTCTGTCCATGAAGTGAAGGCATGGATTCTTTAATTTTCTCCCATCTGTGCAGGCCTAGGCCTCGCTGTCGGGATGTTGCATCGCTGATAAATCCCCACGCGAGACAGGAGAGTGCACAACACACAAATGCTCAAACAAAAGGAGATAGGCTTGTAAAGGCACACAGTGATGGTGAGCGATTGCACAGCGGCAGCAGATGCAGCATCTCATGGGGGAAGCAGGGGCTTTCCTCACAGCATTAACAGCTGCATGAAGAAAAGCAACACTGGGGCGGGGGTGGGGAAGAGTACATGTGGTTTTATAAGAAAAGACTAGAGACCTTAAGAATGATGAAACGACAAGTAAAAAGATAATCTCCTATCTCTTCTCTCGATGGTTCAGTGATGCAACAGAATCTCCATTCATAGCCAGTCCTCCAATATGGTGAGGAATTGGAAGCTTGAATGAGAGAGCCTGTGGTTCCAGAGGTGAGGGAAGAACATGAGCAATGAAAGGGAAGGATAGTAGAAAGAGAGGAGGGTAGATGTTTATAGAAGGGGAGTCCATGATTGATTCCATGCTCAGATTGCTTTGGCCGAATGCTTTCGCTGAGCCTCTCACCTGAAGGGGAAAATGAGGTGTGTGTGGCTGGCTCTGGTGTTTGTACAAAATGAAAGCCAACTTTTCAGGGAGCAAGAAAAAGAAATGTAATTAGCACTTTGTTATTTTAGTGTTTTTATCCGGTGGGACTTTTAACCTCTCAAACCAGAGGCCCTTTACATTCAAAAGCTAATCTTGGTTTATTATGTTGATGTCGCATCCTAGTACAGTCCCATTGATGTTTACACTATTTATTACGGTGCTCTGTCCTTATTTTATATTTCCTTGAGATTAGGGTTAGTCCGACGCCGAGGCTGATTTATCGGGCAGTTTTTTGGCAGTTTGCAGATGATCTGTAGCTGTGTTTTTATTTGCCTGATAACTGATAAAGTTAATGAATTAAAATGACTCTCTGCTTCGGTTTCACTCACCACTGAGTCTGACTTAAAGGTGCTCTAAGCAATGTTGGGTGATGTCACTTCTTGTTGACATTTGAAGTATTGTCAAACCTAACGGAGGCTAGCTCGCCCCTCCCACCCCCTTTTTACAGGGGACAGGCAGCTAGTGGATAGTGAGGAGACGTTTGCTGTATGTGACAAATGTTGTAGCCTTTCAATAAACATGCACTCTCACATAATTTTGGGCTTTTATTAATATTATCATATTGGTGTCTAAAATGTTGGAAAAGCTAGAGAGCAGATAATAAAAAACACTCAAAAAGCTTACAGCTGTAGTGCGTAAATTTTCTTATTAATGAACATCAGTTACATTCAAGCCATTACCAAATGAGTTGCTACAAAGCTAATTAAGACTATCCGCTCCACACAACTCTCTCTGGATTTCTCAGTAGGACTATGTTCACAAGATTGTGGTGTCCATAGACTTTCACGCTCAGAAACTTGAGTGAAGATAATCCCCTCTACTGAAGAGTCATTGTGTGTGTTGTGTTTATTTTTTTTTTTTATAAATCTTCAGTGTCTTCCTTGGTTACTAGTAACTGTTTGTGGGAGGGGTGGGGGTGGTGCGCGATCACAGAAGGCTTGTATCATGTGGAAGCACCAACAGTTTTGTTGTCATTACTTCAAATTCCTAATTGGGGCGACAGTAGTCTCTCTTTACCCTCCTCCAAAGTGCGCCGATGGAAGGTCTGGCTAGTCCACACAGCATTCCGCGATGGGAGGAACACGTGCTCTGGTTTAATGTAATTTCTTTAAACCAATCCCAATCGTCATGGGCGGTGCTAAACTCCGCACAGAGCTGCTGCAAAATAGTTGTGCAACAGAAAACTCCGATTGGACAGATAGTCTAGCTAGCTGTCTGGATTTACCCTGCAGAGATCTGAGGAGCAGTTAACCGTAGTCCTCATAAATCAACCAAATTTAAAATTCCAACACAAGGAAAGCGGAAGGAAACTGCTACAGAAACTACGCGCTATAGTCTAAAAGACAAAACTTGCTAAAGGAGTCCACTGGGGACCAACTAGATCTGAGAAAAGTCAGTTTTGTTGTGCATGTAGATTTTGACATTCATTTGGCTTAGATTAGGGCTGGGCGATATGGAGAAAATCAAATATCGCAATATTTTTGACCAAATACCTCTGTCGATACCACAATGATATTATAGTGTTGACAAAATATTTACCAAATGAGATTTTTGATAAATGATCATCAGTAATGTGGATATGACTAAGTGGATAAAGGCAAATAATAGAACAGTTACAACAGTCTGGTAAGTTAAGAAAAGTACATCACTTTACTGTAATGCAGCCTTTAAAACCAGGAAAAGACACTTATGCCATATTACAATATCCAAAGTCTAAGACTATGTCTAGTCTCGTATCACAATATTGATTATAATATCGATATATTGCCCAGCTTTAGCTTAGATGGTGCCCTACGTGGCTTGGCTGCTGCACCTTAGCTTTATAATGGTAGAGAAAACCCTGAGTTTGATAACCACATGCTCACAATTATATGACAAACCAATATAGTCAAATATCACACATTACTGTCAGTGCAAAACTAAATTCAGTTAAACGGACTGATAAAATATAAGATTTATATTATATAGGTGTTGATTTATTTAATGCAAAAAAAATTCACATCAGAGCCTCCAATCATGAAAACCACCATAATGTGGTTTACAGGGGTCTCCCATGACCGTGTTCAGAAGAGCTAGATGAAAGCCAGCCCTCTTAGCAACGCAGCCAGCCACAGTAGTGTACTGTTAGAGCGGCTGAGAGATCTTGAAGCAGGCAGGCAGGCTGAACTGAAGGTCAAGTTCAATGAGGGGAAACCCCAGACTCGTTGCCAGCGCTGCTGTGATGTGCTGGCTGTGTGATGAGAAATCCTAAACAGGAAGCTGCCTCTAGCTGGAGATGCTTTATGTGGCTGTAAACCTTGGCCTCATGCCAAAGGCAGTGCTCTCTGGTGCAGGGCCTTTCCAAGGAATAACAACGGGACTGTACATTTAATTTGAAGTAAACAATCAGGAAGACTATTTGACAGAATTTGTCTTGGCAACCTCCTCTGTTTATGGGTATCTATGCTAGCAATGGCAAAAACTAAAAACTTTCTTGACCGGTCACCAAGCCTCATTAACCGGTTGAAACCGGTTAACCGTATAGTTTAAAATATGCTACGCTATTTGAAATAACAGCCATTTCGAGCCGCGCCAGCAATCACACACACACACACACACACACACACACACACACACACACACTCACACTCACTGCCCGGCACCGCCCTTCCACTCACGTCACGTTTTTTAAATCTCCTACAGCGCGAAACAAGTCCTGCAAATGCGGCGCAGAGGAGCTTGTATGTAATCGGAGGACAAATGGCTCCTTAGTTTAGAAATAGTTTGGGTACAAGCCAGGTGATCGCGTTTAAATTAAAGTCGTTTGTCTAGCGTTCGAAGCTCATTAGAAACATTTCCGCGGCTCATTTGAGAAAATGACAGCTCCGAAGAGACGCCGCTTTAGTTTGAGTGTAGTGCTAACAGTAATAGAAGATGATTCACCTTATCTGTTACCACTGAAATGCAGATGTAATGTGTTTCCAAATATAAGCCCATCTTATGCGGAATATTGCCTAATAGACTGCAACAGGATACAACCAATGGATAAAACGGGCACCTTCAGAATGCTAAAACAGGCAATTAGGCCTAACAAAATTAATTGTTTGGTTCCGGTTTCCGACCGACCCTGTCAATTAATGTGCGACCCAAATTTATTTTGAGCTTGGGGAAGAAATGATACAAATTAAATAAATACACAAATAAAATGTTTAAAGTGCCCATATTATGAAAAAATCCCTTTTTCTGGGATTTAGGGTGTTCTTTTGTGTCTCTGATGCTTCCACACACATACAAACTTTGAAAAAAATCCATCCATGCTGTTTTGAGTGAGATATGGTTTCTGAATGTGTCCTGCCTTCAGTCTCCTAGTGAGCTGTTCAAAATCGGCTCAGACTGTGACGTCACAGTCCGAAATGAGCTGGCTAACCACAACCGTTAGCTCGTAGCGTTAGCGTTAGCATGCTAACGCTAGCATGCTACGTCGTTCTCAATAGCAAAGCACTGCTACAACACACAAGTTCACCATAATTTACAAAAGAACTACTTACATGTGTGCCCTCGTTTAGAAGAAGTCTCCCAGCTAATCCTGCCTTGTAACTGACCAAACAGGCTTTCTTTTACTCTCTCTAGAGAGTAAAAGTCTAGTCTCTAGAGTTAGCTAGCTGACATGATCTACATCTGAGCTACTGAGCATGTGCGAGTGCAATCAAAGATGGTACAGAAGAAGAAAAGAGGTCTCACTCTGTAGCTAAAACAGAAACCAGGTGAAAAGAGGATCTGCAGCAGTGAGAGAGAGCTGTGCAGTACAACAAAAATATGGTGTTTTTTGAAAATTTAAACCATGTAAAACTATTCTGGTACAACCTTAAAATACAGTTATGAACCTGAAAATGAGCATAATATGGGCGCTTTAAGGCAAACTATAATTACATTTTTGTACAGCACTCTTGCGATGCAGGATGCCCGTTTTCCTCCAGCACTGCTGGAAGAGGACCTGTTGTCGCAGCAGCGCCACTTAACTTTGTTAACTCTTGTAAACGTAGCTGCTGTCTAAACGAACCATCCTTTCCGCTGGAGCGGTAAACCTGTGGCTGTATTATAAGACCAAAACAAATACATGTGGCTACTTAATATACACGTGAATTACATGTTTTCAATTTATTAAGCGACAACTGTACATGTAACAGGTAGGCTATGTTATGAAAATATTGAGTATCCATCGCTACTGTAAAGGCAAAAAAAATCCTACTTATCCCTTGGTGCCACTGGGAAAAAAATAAAAATATAAAATAAATTCCCTATCGACCCATGACCTCAACAGACAACAAACCGGAACCAAACTATTTTTTTTTTTTTTTTTATGCCTTATGAAAAATTTTGCGTGAGGGATTATTTCACTTCACAGAAAAAAAAATATTGGAATGAGATGGCTAACTGTAGCGTTTATTCCAATATCTATAATTGCCTAATTTAGAGCTCACTTTTTTCTTTTCTTTTTTTTTTTTTTTAACCGACTAACAATAATTTTGACCGGTTAACGTTGAAACGGTCAACCACCGGTCAAACGGTCCTCGGTTAACATCCCTAATCTATGCTGCAAGTGTGTCTGCTTTGACAGTGAGAATACATAATTGTTTTACATCTTGGTGTCGGAGTGTGTCTGTATTTTCACGTGTGTGTATGTTTTCAATATTTACATTGGACCTTCAGCATTGAATTATTGTATCCTGTATTTGTGCCATCCCTTGAAGTATACGGTCAGAATATTATACCCCATGCTTTTAGTATTCCGCTAAAATACAACTACAAAAACTGCTTGTTGAATTTTAAAAAAATATGAAAGGAAATCCTTTCCAACATTCTTTTATTGAAAAAAATCAAACCTTGAATTGATTATGAAAGGCAGCACTTAAACAATTGTGACTGTTACATTGTAAAGTGCAGTTTTCTACTGATATTTTATTTCAACTTACACAATTGAGTGTCTGTTACTATATGTCGCAGACTTTTGCGTATATGCCATATGTATATTGTGCAGCCCTAATGTAGATAGGGCACAGCTTGGATGAGAGCTGCTGAGAGCAGCATTGGTGTGACTCCTCAGGGTGCAGCCTCCACTTTGATGGGATCCTAGCTGTAAAACATGTCAGATTCCCTCAAATGAGCAGCGTTCAACAGTTGTTGCTTATGTGTCATTTTGTTAATGAGTTCATCAAGTGTTATTGCTGCTTTTTTAGTTTTAAGTGGCCTTGCTTTCACACGGACTGTTATTTCTGTCAAACTTTAGTTGCATTCTGAATTAACTGGTAGAGTTGGAAGTAGAGATGCACATGTTGGATTTTTGCCCATATCTGAAATGCCGATATTTCCCCAACTCATTTTGGCTGATTACCGATATATGCACATTTCTTCCACCTAATTGCAGACATCAAGTCTCTCCTGTAGTGGAATTAACATTATTAGAACTACTGTTATCGTGATGGCCCATTTGCAGATGCAGACATAAAATACAATGCTTTTCAAAATGGACACAATCACAGGGCAACATAAGGAAACTACTTCAACTTAGGTTCCATTTTTATATTTACATTTCAAACAAAAGTGTTTAAAATTCACGGGTGCCCAGATAGCTCAGTCGGTAGAGTGGGCGCCCATATATAGAAGTTTACTCCTCGACGCAGCGGTCCCGGGTTAGACTCCAACCTGCAGCCCATTTGCTGAATGTCATTCCCCCTCCCTCTCCCCTTTCATGTCTTCAGCTGTCCTGTCAAAAGTAAAGGCCAAAAATGCCCCTAAAAATCTTAAAACAATCCTGACAACAGCCATGACCAGGGGAAATTTGACCTATTTCACAAGTTGCAAGATGGGTAAATAATGTAATCTTGTGAAAGTAAATGCATTTTACAACTGTACAGCAGTTAAATCCAACTGGAAGAATATAAATAAGGTGAACTACTGTTGGCTAAATCAGATAAACGCTGCTGCTTACACTCAATATTAACTAAATTTATAAAATAAAAAATAAGAGCCAATTATGTGGCCATACAATCCTTCAAATTGTAAAAACAAACATGAAAACTAGGCTCAGTCTGTGCTGCTACAATGCATTGTAAAGTTCACAAAATACATGCAGCTTCAGTCCTCAGCAAAAACATAACTCCAAAAAAAAAAATCCTGTTTGAATTTAAATAATACAAATGTATAAAAAGTTGATGCTAATTACTTATCCTAAACCCCTCTCTTCAAAATAAAAGCCCGAATACTGAGACAGGCACGGAACACGTAACTGAAACGGTATCCAGCTGTACCGAACTGAAAGGCTGTCTTCACTGACGGCCCAGGCTTGTATAAAGGGAAAACTGGGGCAGTGGTTAAACACAGACCTAGTGATGCTTGGACTCAGCAGAGTGGAAATGATCACTTGACAAACCCACCAGGCTGTGGAAAAGCTAGCTATGGTTCAGGAGCCAGCCATTCTGTCGTTTTTGCTTCTGGAAAATACCCCAGGCCCCAGTCGCTCACCGTGAACTCTTCATTCCCATGGAAACAAACGCGATGGAGAGCTAAATATAGTGTGTGGGGTAAAGCGTTGAAGTATATTACAGGCTTTGTGCTGTTAATGATGCCAGTGCATGATGCTGTCAGTGTTCTATGAATCATACGGCTCAGTCACATTTAGCTGAACAATGAACAATCATATAATTTACTGAATTTGAAATGAGCCATTTTTCATCTAGCTTCATTTAACTGCATTGATCTCTGTAAGTTCTTCCTAAGCCGTGTTCGCACACTGTAGCCTAGCTTGCTGCACCCAACTGTTTTTTTTTTTTTTTTTTTTTTTTTTTTTATGTCCGCTAAGCCTTGCAACATGGGTGATGACCCGAGCCCTCTGAGCTTTATATCCAGACTGGGTCAGCGGTGCCTAAATCCTTCCTGCCACACTCTCCTGTACCTGCGGGCGCACGCACACACACCCACACACACATAGACAGTGTCTAAATAAAGTGCTCCATTAGAGCACACACCACTGGTTGGTGTATGTGCGCTGCCAGCGATTGGCTTAGCAGCTAATGTCAGGGGCTCAGCATGCCATTTACACCGCACCCTGCTAAGACCTGACATGAAAGAGATGGATCAAGGGGTGTGTGGGTGTGGTGTATTTTCATAAAAGGGGGTGGGGGAGACATGACACAACGCAGTGCCATGTGTACAATCGAAATGTTATTTGAGTGTGTCTTGTAGGTATCGACCGATACTTTTTTTTTTTTTTTTTTCTTTCAAGACCAATAATGTTTTTTAGTAGTTATTGAAACCGATGACCAATATTTGGAACAGATATGCATTTACAGTGAAAATGAAATTCATCATACTCAAACACAATCATTTTGTTTAAATGATTTAAGCATGTATTTAATAAATTAGAAACTTTCAACATAATACCCAGTAACAGTCATAGTGTTGTGTGAGGGACATGAAGTCTGAAGCAGAGGGACAGACACAGAGCTGTAGCAAAGCCTAAGTAGACCACTTTGTAATTCATTAACTTTATCGGTTATCAGGCAAATAAAATGCCGCTGCAGATAATCTAGATAAAAAATGTTTGATAATTGGTCTATCCCTAGTGTCTGTCATTGTATCCACAGCTCATCCCTCAGGTTCTGGGTCACCAATATGGCCCATGGCTTGGAGGAGCTGTTCATGCAGGCACAAGCGATGACTCGGACAGCCCTTTAGAGAATATCCTTGTGACTCTGTCACCATTTAAATGGCCTGCCTCTCATGCCTAAAGTGTATACTCTGACCCTTTATTGCTCATTAAAGACAATAAGCTGTTTGCACTTAATATTTTACCTCATTTATGCTGAGAATAGGTCATCCTGTTGGAATACACCTGATTTTTTTGTGGGGCAACAACAACAACCTCCTGATTATGGAAAATAAATTATCAAATGTTGCTATGGAATAAAATTGCAGATTCCCTGGATATTACATTTTGATGTGATGTCGTAATTAAAGTTAATGTTGACATTGCACACTAGGAAGACATTTTGAAAAGGGCCCTTCATATCAAAAAGGTTGCCGACCCCTGGTTTGAATATTTAATATCTTGTCTTTGTAGTGTATTCAATTGAATATAGGTTGAAAAGGATTTGCAAATCATTGTTTTATTTACGTTTTAATCAACATCCCAACTTCATATGAATTGGGGTTTGTAGTTTTTCCTTTTGTCCCTCTAAACAATTAGAAGTCAAAAGAACAATGTGTGTGTCTTGTGTATCCACCACCAATACTTTTTCTTTTGGTACGGACCGAGTAACTTATTAAATCTGAATTTTAGGATTTTTATTCAGGCAAAGTTTGTGTATATCAGCTTGGGTTAGGACAACATTTAACATTTGAAAACATTGGTGTTTGTACAAGAAAAAGTTGATTAGGTATCATTACTGAAACTCTATCGTATTGGCCAAAAATCCAGCCTTTCTGCTGCTACCTCTGTTCAGATGTTGACTGCGTTCAGCTATGTGGATTGCTTTCAACATTCATGACACTGCTAAGAACCTCTTGTTTTTTCTGTCGGGTCTCTGTTTCACCAGGACACACCTCACTGTGTGTAATCCAGTTATTGATTTATCCATGACAAAAGGCCCTTAACTGTCTTTTTACAGTCTACTTTGAATCTAGACTCAAAATTCAGTTCAATCCACCCAACGGGGGAAACGCAGTGAAAGATTGGAGTTGAAATGAAGCTTAACAGTAGTGCAATGACAGAAGTGTTTATTTGTAATAATTCACCCCCAGACTCCCTCTTCTTCTAACTGATGCACAGCTGCTCACGGCAGGCTAAAAATATCTCACCAGAACGACGCGAGGGAGCATGAAAAGCAGAAATCAGGCTGCCATGTTAGAGCAGCTGTCAGCGGGAGTGGAGGCAAAAGGTATTTTCATCTCTGCCGGTCTAATTTCCCCACCAATCCACTGGCAAGAGAAGGACTTATCAATCATATCAGCCTTTTATTTTTTCATCTGGTAATTATTGTTATTACAGCTTTAGCTTTAGTGTTGAAGCTAAAGAGAAGATACAACTTTGTCACGCTGTCTCACTAAAGCCTATCAGAGCTGAGATTCTCCTGACGTCGTTGAATCAGAAATGGAGGAGAAGATTATTGTAGCAGTCTGTGGGCGGTGAAATTCGCAGACCTTTGTGCGCCTCCGGGTGTTGCTGTTGTGAACCATCAAAACTCTTAACTTTTGTGAGAAGCTTCTGTCAGATATCAAAAGTATCTGTCTGAAGATTGCACTCTTCTGGTTGGCACATAAAGGAGTTCAAGTATCATAGGGTCTTGTTCGTGTAAGTAATTGTACTTTATGTATGCCCAACGGGAAGCCCCGCCAGGCCAGAATAAACAAAAAAAACAATTGTAATGCCAAATATATTGCCAAATTGTATTGTGCTACATTGCTTGTAAGAAAATAACAGGAGTAAAGCAGCTTTACAAGTAGGGTTGGGTACCGAAACTCGGTGCCAATAGGGAACCGGTGCCGACGTAAACGGTAGTAACGAGACCGAAATGAGAACAAAAGTTTCTGTGCCTCATTTCGGTGCCTGACTTTACACTACACCTGACAGCATGTAACGTTAGCCTACCTTTAGCTAGCAGCTGGATTAATCACGGTTAAAATGCTGACAGCTAACGTTAAACAGTGTAAAGTGTGACTATTTCACTGTGGAGGACTTCTACAGCGGGATGGAACAGTCTGCTCTGCAGCGCAGCAGCTGCCGTTGTCGCAATTCATAGATATACAGTATGTTTATATGGTCGGAATTAAACACAGACGGTGCGTTCACTCGCAGCTGCCGTTGTCGGAATTAAACAACCCAGACGGTGCGTTCACTTGCAGCTGCCATTGTCGGAATTAAACAACACAGATTCACTTAAAACTGGTAGCCTCGTGGTGCATTGACAGTAATTGTAAAATGCCCTTTTCCCATCTGGGGTTCAACAGCAATTTACTGGTGAAATAAGTTATTGTTATAGTTATTACGTTATTAAATCTTTAATTTTGACCATGGCCTTAGCAATAAACAAGTCACTGACTGTTGTTTACTACCCTTATTTTTATTTTATTTTTTTTTAACTTTATTGAAAAGTACCGGTTCAGGCACCGGCACCGTTTTTAAAAGTATCGATTTAGCACCGGAATCAAAAAAACCAAACTATACCCAACCCTATTTACAAGTGACATATATTCTCTGTAAATAAGTGCTGTGTTGTGGATCCAACTCATGTCTATGTGAAGCAGTCAACATGGGGGGAGGAATCATTTGTGGCTGCCGCAGTAGCTAAGCCTGAGGCCCCTCCCAGCGTTGCTTTCATTGGTGTCACCCACTCAGGTGCTGCCTCTTCCCTTTTTGAAACATGGAGATAAACTGGAGTATTCCCTCTGGGCTTTCTTCTAAAACCTCATTTACCTAAGTAGAGCAGCCACTTGAGGGACAGGCTGCCTGCTTTAATTAGGGCTTCTTTGTCTGTCAGACAGAGACTGGCTGCTCCAATCTGGAGACGCCATCTTCCAGCGGTGCTCTCCTCCGCCTTAATAAACCACCACGCTGACTCTGAGAGCACAAGGTCTGTCCCTCTGAAGCTTTGTGCAAGCCTTTCCCTCCGTCTCGGTCCCTGTCTTATCTCCGTCCTCTGCCTGCTCCTGTCATTGGGAAGAGGGAGGCCATTGTTCGTGCCATTGACCTCTGCACTGTGTTTATCTTTGTGTTCACCACTTCTTCTGTGTTCTGTGTAGAGATGAGGATAGAGCAACCCTTCACGTGCACCTCCACAACACACAGCAGGGTATTATGTTCCATGCTAGGTTTAGTTCATTCCTCTGGTTTTGTGGCAATGTATTGTGAACATTGAGAATAACTTGTCGACGACTGATGATGGGATTGCTTTCTATTGTATTGTACTATTGTCTTTGATGCTTTTATGGTGTCGTACAAAGATGTTTTATCCAGCACCAATATAATAAGAATTGGGAACAATAGCACTTGAAATTTCTCTTGAAATGTGTTTAAGAGCAATTTACCAAACAACTGTTGAACAACAGAACATAAACTTGAATATGAGAGCTAATCTCAGTTTTAGATCCAGAGTCAGGCTGTACCAGACTCTCCCGGTGATTTTATTGGAATATAAAATTTTTTTGGGGCTGATTGGGGTTTTATTTCCTGAATCATAATATACATTTTTGTTTATAAAATTGTCAGCAATAACAGGTAATGCAGAGACTCATTTCCTTTACTTTACACAGACCCGATCATGCTTCATTTCCACCACCACCAAGGCCCATTCTGAGCAAGAAAAAACCCTGCCACTCACCCCACCACCATGTAAATAAGCCTGACTTTTCCTTTTTGTGTAAACACTCTGCCCTGACTGAGCAGTTGTCTTAATTTTAAATGAAATTGTCTCAGTCAATCAATCAATCAATCAATCAATCAACACCCTCCCTGATTGGTGTAATATGTTAATGTAGTGCTGCTCCAGCCCCAGGTGTGGAGATGATGGGAGTTTCCTACTGAAAGCAGGATTTGACTGACTTGAAACAAACCTGTCAAGCTTAGTCAGTTCCACCGACGTGTATCCATCGGTCCTATGAAATAAAGGCCAAGAATGGCCATGCCAGCTTTCCCCCGGCAAAATGTAGCCTAACTTTGGAGTGGTTATTTAAGCCCCTTCCCGATAAACTAGCACGGCATGGTTGGTACCAATGGATTCCTTAGGTCTTATAGTGTTATCGATGGATTGTCAATCAATATTGGATTATTCAAATGAAAATCGCTTTAAATCGGAAAATCAATTTCTTTTAAACCCAGCTCTATGGTTTACGTCTGACTATTATCCACACATCTATTCCCTGTATGAGAGACTTTAACTGTTAAACAGGAAGAACCACTGGCTGGAGGGGGGCCTTTACTGGTTAATATGATTAATACAGTTTGCTGAAGTTGCCTCATGTCTCAGAGGGACAATACATATTTCCAAATGTTTGGATAGCCCACACTTATTGTGCAGGTGAAAAGCTCCCTGAGCCATGCCAACGGTGTTGATTTAGGTAAATTCTCGTTTTGTCTCTTTGCTTCCTTGCCTTCCCTCCCCTCGGTGTGTTTTCTCTCTCTTTCATGCTCAGTGGATGAAATCAGGAATTGCATCATTTACTGCAGCTGATATGAGTCATGTTTTTAAGGGCAGCCACAGTAAGAGCTTTTTTTTTTTTTTTTTCTGGCTCCGAAAGAGGCTTAGGTGGTGCTCAGGGCATACAGTGTGGATTTGTCATCCCAGAAAGCTAAACCCTGTAGGCATTCCTCAGCTGTTTAGATCTAGGGGAAGATTAGTATGTGATGCTTCCATGACAGTGTTAACACACAGCTCTGGTTTGTCATTAAAACCTTCAAGTCTGGTGTAGCACCAGAGCTTGAATCTAACCATGGCAGGTGCTGCTAGAGTATCATCATTGTCAAATTTATATATTTTGTTTAATGTCTTCCCCATTTTAAGGTCAACATTCAGGTTGATAATTTTCAATGCGGCCCTTATGTTTCTCAAAAAAATTGTCATCTTATCCCGTTTATCTCCGAATGTTTTAGAGGAAGAGAATAGGAAAACCGCAAGGTTGATGGAATGATGAACACTCCGCATAAACATAATCCAAAAATAGGGATCTAACGTAGAAAAGGAAATCCAGGAAAAGAAAATGTCCCCTATAAAGTCTGCGATCCAATTCGAGAGAGGTCAAAATCTTTATTGGCCTCCTGTGTTAAGGACATGGGCACTCAGATGCCGCTTCAATTGAAAACAAGGTCTCATTTTGAAAGGACTGAACATAAAGTAGATATAGAAGGACAATGTAGACAGGGGAAAGAGGAATTAAGAAGTAAAAATAATTCATATGAAGAGAGGTTTAGGGCGCATTCAGAACAAAGAAAGCGATCTGGGGATTTCCTGCAGGGTTGGGCAGCAGTGTCACGTAATGGCCCATCTGTGTGACGTTCTGTTGTGTTCTTTAACCCCCCAATGTAGCACAAGGAGACTTTATATTTCACTATTATCGTGTTTATATCGTTTGAAGATCATGACATTTCAGAGCACACTCGAAGGCAGCTTGATTTCCCGTAGAAAGCGGGAAAGAAAAGAGACCGAGGGAGTGAGGAAACAGTCAGCTGTTCCACAAACTCCCAGGCAGTTCAGAGCTTGTGTTTGGTGTGTTAAAACTTTCTCGTGGCAGAGACAGAGGCAGTGATGTTTCCTGTATGGGACTCTCACACCGTCTGATAACTGGTTACAGTATAGGCCACGGGTTGTGTTTCTCAAAAAGTTGAATCGGTGTAAAGGACACAAAGAGGATAAGGAAACATGGAGTGAGTAAAAGAGAATGGTTAAAGTGTGAAATTGCAGAGCGTTTCAGTCTTGTAGAGTGAGGCAGTGATGGAAGACGAGGAAGAATGTGTGGGCGATTTAGTTAATGGAAGAAAAGTTCAACCGATAGTGCTGTACAGGAGGGACTCAGTATAACAGCGTGTATGTCTGCTCCAGTAAAAGTCCTGCAGTAATTGGCGCCTAACTGAAATTGATGGCCTTTAAAGATTGGGTACAGATACCAAAACCAAGGGTTTTATATAATGTTTTTATCATTTTTACAGCTATGAGTCAGCTGTGTGACTCGCACTAAACATTATTAAAACCAAGTACAGTTCCAGGCTCACCAGGAGTACCAACTGTACACGTGTATGAGAATGGAACGAACTCCATTCAAAATACTAGCAGGGCATTCACAGGTCTCTCTCTCTCTCTCTCTCTCTCTCTCTCTCTCTCTCTCTCTCTCTCTCTCTCTCTCTCTCTCTCTCTCTCTCTCTCTCTCTCTCTCTCTCTCCTCTCTCTCTCTCTCTCTCTCTCTGAGAAAAGAAGCAGGAAATATGTAAATCAATAAAGGCAAAAGTTGCTGCTCAAAGCTCAGTTTTTATCTAAAAGAGGCACTTTTTATTTTATTCACAAGATGCTGTCTTGTTTTCTTTTACTTGAAATCTAGGCAATAGTTCAATGTGCTAGCAATGTTTCCCACAGATTAGAAAGCAATTTGTGGCGGGGTGTTGCCCTGTATCGTGGGGGGGAGGAGAGACATGCTGTTAGATGCTGTCCTCCTCTCCTACTTCAATGCCCAAAGAGAGATCTCTCTCTCTTCTGCATGAATAAATAACCGTGTTGGTTTATTAACAGTGTTAGGCAGACTATAAAACGTTTCTTTCTCAAAACATGGCATTTCCTTTTGTTGACTATCTCGTTGATGACGAAGCTGTATTACTTTGCAGGGATTTAACCATACGTCGGGAGATGATATTGTGGCCCCGACTATAGATGCATTTTCATTTCCAGATACCAGCCTACCTGTTTGAGCGGTATCCTTTGTCTTCCCTGTCTATCAGTTATGTAGCCTCCATAACCTTAACCGTCCTCCTATCACTAATGTCACCCATCGTGGACATGCTCTTACATCCCAGCAGATTCTTTGTCACATTACATTTTTTTTGCAAACTGCAGTTTTCTTTATAACATCGGTGATGAACATATTAGTAAAGCTGCTGTGTAGCAAAGTGCCGTCTGAAGAGTGACTCACTCTGAAACCTGTTTTAAATGTTTTTGTAGTGTTCCCTGGACACAAACCAGTAAGAGCCATTAAAAAGGAGTCCCACAGGATTGCAGGTGAATGATGTAAAGCTTTTGAAATAAAAGATTATGAATTATAATTTGGTTACTAATGGTGCTGCAGCCTCAGAATGGGATTAGTAGGCCTAGGACTTTTTCGCCCGCAGGATTGCACCTAAATGAAATAGATTAGCCTATAGGTTCAATACCATTTCATCAGTAATATTATACTTATGATTAAATATGAAATTAATACACTATATTGGAATTTACTCATGCAGCAATTTTCTCCATTTCTCCATTCATGCTGCCTTTTTGTAGCGGTGGTGCACGCGCTTAACTCTGAGTGAACCTACTCGGAGTTGATTGAACCAACTCAAATCTGCTGTTCTGGAACCGAAAACTCTGTTTCCCATCTCAGGGTAAATCAACTCAGAGATCAGGATAAGACTCAGTTTGTTTAACCTCCTTCCTGAAACGGAACGAAAAGAAAAAAGAGCAGAGCGGAGGTAGAGGAAATACGGAGAGAGACCGGAGAGACCCGTAACGTTGTTCTGAAACACTCGGTGGAGGCAGAGAAATCAGTACGACCTAAGTCATCCGAGGTGTGGGAGCATTTCACACTAAATAATCCTAAATCCGTCTCAATTGTATTACAGTACTGAAGGAAAAACAAAACAGAAATCCGAATAGTAGAATAATCTGATTCAGCCCTGACTATTGAGTCATATGGTCTTTAAATTCTTTTGTTCTATACATAGCTCTTGCTTTTTAGCATCACTGTAAACGGTGCTTGACTATAGTTTCATACTTGTATATCATGTTACACCGGGGGGGACAGTAAAAGCTTATTAAAAATTTCTTTTGATTAGATTTCCATCAGATTTGAGCCCGGGAATATTCCCAACAGCTGCAGTGAATTAAGGTTGTGGCACACTGCTGCCGCTATTAAACACCTCCACTTGAGGGTGAGTCACTTCTATAAATTGACTCGATGAGCTACAGGAGAGCAACGCTTACACATCTGTGTCCATGTTCTATGTGTCGTGTTTCTGTGTGCGTGATTTTAACACGTACTGTATGTGTGTCAAACATTTGTTTCACAGCTTTGATTGTCCCCTTTTGTTTCTTCTAAATTTGAGTCGAAGTTGCTGTTAATCAAATGCAAATTGCTGCCACCGGTGACACCCTGACCCAAATGATACAAATGAAGAGCTATAGACCTTTTTCACGGCAGACATGTTGACATGTCATAGTAGGAAAAGCACAGGTGTATTCAAAACCATTACTGATGGCTGCGTTCCACTTAGGAGAGACCCTGGTATTAAACCATTAATGATGGCTGCATTCCACTTAGGAGAGGTCCTGGTATTAAACCATTAATGATGGCTGCGTTCCACTTAGGAGAGGTCCTGGTATTAAACCATTACTGATGGCTGCATTCCACTTAGGAGAGGTCCTGGTATTAAACCATTAATGATGGCTGCATTCCACTTAGGAGAGACCCTGGTATTAAACCATTAATGATGGCTGCGTTCCACTTAGGAGAGGCCCTGGTATTGTGCCTAGCTTAGTTGTCACTCTGACAGTACACAAATGTGCTTTCAAATAGTCTGCTGGAACCAAATTAAAGCAACAAGCTTTTTAAACAAAACATCATGCGTACTAATCAAACATATCCCTTTTAAAAAAAAAAAAAAAAAAAAAAAAAAAAAAAAAGGTATGATTCTGATCACCTCAATACCTGCTTATAGTAGGTTTAAAGGGAAGTTGCGATTACAACTTTGGTTTTAAATTTATAGTTTTTACCTACTATCTATCGGTAATACATTCTTTGCCAACAGCTAGTAATGTAGGCGCTACATCTCATGTTCTATCATTACAGTACATCCCTCGTCATTGGTCAGTTTCAGCTCTACCCATAGACTGTAACAATAGTGGACCAAGCATCTGTGACTTCACCCATGCCAATTTGGTGTGTGTGTGTGTGTGTGTGTGTGTGTGTGTGTGTGTGTGTGTGTGTGTGTGTGTGTGTGTGTGTGTGTGTGTGTGTGTGTGTGTGTGTGTGTGTGTGTGTGTGTGTGTGTGTGTGTGTGTGTGTGTGTGTGTGTGTGTGTGTGTGTGTGTGTGTGTGTGTGTGTGTGTGTGTGTGTGTGTGTGTGTGTGTGTGTGTGTGTGTGTGTGTGTACCTTAAGGTTGCACTGCACAGAACTCGGAGGAGCAGCTCTCACTACAATTTTAAAAGTTGTTTCTAACTTTGGGGCTAACCCCCCCCCTCCATAATTAATCAGCAGATGGAAAGCATGACACAGAAACTTGGTGAATAAATACTAGAACTCCTTGAGACCCAAGCAAACGTTCACATACTTTGTTCACTTAAAGGCCTAACTTGTAATAAAGCAAAATCGCCCTTAATACTTTTCATTGGCCACTGTCCCCTCTTCAACCCTGTACTAGGTGTTAGGCATTGACTGCAATGGTGTGGCTCTCTTACATGCTGCTAGGGCTGCTTTTGGTTATTTTAAAATGGCCAACTCTACCGGCAATAGATTGACCAAATAGCTGTAAATTATTGTATCCTATCACGCAGACCAAGCTGTCATCATATATGACGTAATGATATGGAGTTATGATAAAATGATATGTTGATCCTCTGCACGCAGGATGTTTTAGGACAAATTGAGTGTAAGCAGGACTCGGGCCAAATCCAACAGTGGATTTGTGTTTTTGTGTGCATATTTCAGGGTTTTCTAATCCCTGTCTCGTGCTGCCGTCAACTGCATCGCAGCCAGCGACTCAGACACCTCCATGCTCTCAACCACTCTGGATTATACCCTCTCCTGCCTTTTGTTTTCTCACAGTCCTACATCTGTCAAAAAGCCCTCCAGGGCTAGACTGGCTTTGGACAAATGACAGCTGGGAGTTGTACTCTCTCCGTCAGTGTTTAGATCACATTGCAAACTCTTCTATCATCATTAAAGTTCCTGTACAGCGCTTCAGAGTTTTCCATTCATTTGTAGTGGGTAAGGCAGATGGACATTGCCACTACGTTGGCCAGGTCCCAGGTATATTTTGCATGAGGGATAGAATTTCAGATGTATTAACGCAAAAATAATGTAAATCTTGGGGTTGTTTTTCAGTCTGCTGAGCTCAGAGTGCTCTGGTTAAACATACCAGCATGGTCCCAGTACAGCTAGCCCGACCTCCCTGCCCATATATTGCTGACTCATTGTTTTTCATGACTACAATTTAAAAAAAAAAAAAAAAAAAAAAATAGAAAGCTTGTCCTAACACATACACACTTTCCCTCAGGCTGATAATGTGATCACTTTCCATTTTAATCCCATAGACTGAATCAGATTAGAGTGCTCTAAAGTAAGTTTGGCATCAGTCAATGTTTCCTGCTGTGTGTGTACTCTGCAGCCTGTGGCAAACATGAACACACACTTGGAGGAAAGAGCCTTGACTTCCTTGACTCTGATTCTGTCAAATCCCGACAGGTGTTTTGTTTGCATTATGTAGTAAACTGTATGATAGATATACAATTACAGTTTGTGTCTCTACATACCCAGTAATGACCTGTAAGCCTTGGACAATTTAAGGAAGGGTAGTCCAGCACAGGCAAGCAGACATCTGGTCCTGCAGCCAAACAAAGGCGCTGGTCACAGACCCGCCCGCCTCTCTGGGGGTAGAAGCGGTGAAGGCGCTGGATTGGGGGTGGGGGGTGATTGCATATCTGTATATATGTAAGAGTTTGTGTGTATATAGGCCTGAGTAGTCAAGCTACGTCTGGCCCCCGTAATCTGGCTTTCTCAGTCCGCACGATCGTCATTGCGATACACAGCCGGTTGCCATGGAGTCAGCCTTGAAACGGGACCCAGTCCGAGTCAACAATCAACAGGTGTCTGTGGGAATCGGGTAGGGAACGCAAGAGTGTGCCTCGTTGCAGTGCTCCAGGGGGAGGTGATTATTCAACACCGGCCTCGGCCAAGGCCAGCGCTGGTTCAGGGAGCCGAAAAAGATAAGATTGGAATAAGATTAGATTTGTTTGTCTTAGGGCCAGGAGCCGCAGTTAGTCACTCTCGACTTCTCTGAAATGTCCCCTCTGGTCTCCGTATCGATCAAATTTCCTTGCCAAAACCGTGAGTTTCCTCAAGATGTTGTCCAGCCTATCCAGAGCTGACAGTCTCTCCAAGATGGTATCCAATTTTTGGCCCATGGTGATCATAGTATCCAATTTGTGGCTCATGGTGGTCAAAGTCACAATTTGAGTTCCGACAGCTCTGCCTACGGGTTCAACCATGACGGGCAGCCTGGTATTTTGCTCGGTTCCCATCTTCTTCTTAATTTCTCGATAAACCAGGGCAGTGCCTGGGCCAATCAGCAAAAGACTTGTTATCATGGTTCCGAATAGGTAGATATCTTCAATGTCCTCCACGGAAAGAACCGCCAGACACACGACCCGCCACCTCTCCCACGTGTCCATCGTGTAGCCAGCTGCGAAGGTCCCAGCAGGGCAGTCAGGTTCCCCCGAACCCGAGCTTCTCGTCGAGAAGATGGTGTCAATTGCGCTGAGAGACCAGTTGATCAAATCCATAATTCGTAGTTTAGGAGCAGTGCCGAGAGAGACTCTAGAAGTACACAGAGACAAAGACTAGACGAGAGAGCAAAGCAGGATTTGTGAGAGAAGTAAAGTACGAATTAAACATAAAAATATAAGGAATTGTGCTTAAATGTAATTTTCCCATTACATTAGTAAAAAAATTAATTAAAAAAATCCATATTTCGCTTGATAAATGAACTTCAATTGATCATTAAAATAGGTGCATTTTTTTTCTGTCGATCTAGTCAATTGATTAACTAAATTTTACCATCATTGTGACAATAAAACTATAGTCAGTTGTTGCTCTAGCTGCTTCACTGTGGCATCGTCAGCCTCCCACTGAGTGTCGGTGTGTTCAGACCAAAGAGAGCCCTGCTTTAAACACATGTAGGAATTTCTCCCATCTAGTGTTGAGATCCTATATTGCAATCAACTCTCTTGCGCCGCGCTGTTCAAAGTACGTATTACAGCTACGGTAGCCTTCACGCTTCAAAAAGTCGGTCTCTTGCTCTTTTCAATCTCCTTTTTCTGGGCAAAGAAAAATTTGGATTTTGAATATGTGTGGTCCTCCATGTTTCCTTCTTCAAACTTGCTGAGGCCGGGAAGCTACGATACCCATTAGCAGCATTAGCAGCAGCTGTGAGTTTATCATGTGACAGCGAAAACTCAAAAGGCGGAGCAGTATGTCCTGTGTCACTTACCGGCTAACGTATTTCAAGATGGCGCATGAATATGGAGTGTCTACCCCAGTTCATGTGAAATGTAAAAATTCAATTTGGAATGGATGGTGGTGGTAAATATTCATAAAAAGGACAAGTTTGTGAATGGGCAACACAGATTTTTTTTTAAAAACACTAAGGCTGTGTTAATGTGGGCATGTTGCTACAGGTACTAAAATAAGAAACTAAAAACCAGGAAGACCAGTTTGAGTAACTCATTCATAAATTTAAGGATTAATCAAATGTCAGAACATTGCTCAGAAGTTTGTGGTAGAAATCCAGTGTACGGCGTGAAGTGTGACTGTACTCTACTGGAGAGGATTCCAACAGCGAGACGTTACCAGTCTGCAGCTGCCGCTGTCTGACAAACAGTTTACTTGAAACTCGCTTTGCCACCCACCTTCTGAATTTAAAATGATTGTAAAATACCCTTTTCCCATCTGGTGGTTGTTTTTGTCATTTACCAGCTATTTACTGGTAAATAAATCATTTTTTTTTTTTTTTTTTTTTTTTTATATAATTAGTATTTTATTGAGTTTTTAAACATCACTGTGAACAACATCGTAGACAACCGTACAGTTGACATCTTAACATGTATCCTGTAGTGATGATACATTTCAAATAGAAAAATAAAAAGGACTAAGGCAAAAGAGATAATAGAAATCCGATAAACAAATTAAACAATAAAAATAAACACATGGATCAAATACAATAAGCACTACGCTTTCATCTAGCAGCAATATATTGCATGCATTTTCCCCATTTCGCCACATATTTTTCCGCCATGTCATTGATGTTGAAAGAGATTTTTTCGTATGATGCCACTTTTGCCAACTCAGTGTTCCACTCTTGGAAAGAGGGCTCACCTGGCTTCCTCCAGTTTCTCATTATTTGTTTTCCAACCATTATACTGGTCTGAATAAAGTCTTCTGCTCTACAATTCAATGTCATTTGTGGATCATTTAAAACATACAGCCTCGGGCAGAAATCCAAACTAGTCCGGGTAATGTTTTCAATACGATCTTTAGCCAATAGCTCTGAATTGTGGGACATTCCCAGAGCAGATGAATAAGAGTGCCCTCCGAGCTACAGCACTTCCAGCAGTCTGCATTCTCCCTCAGCTTCAGCCTAAACAGCCGGGTCGGAGTCCAATAAAAGCGATTTAAGAATCTTAAACTGGATTAATCTAATTTTAATGTCTCTTGAAACCCTCTTAGTGTTTTCACAAATACGATCCCATTCTTTATGTGTGACATAAATGTTTAAATCTGCCGACCAAGTTAACATTGTTGCATAAGATATGGTAACGGTCTGTCGGAGTAACATTGCATAAAAGATAGCAGCCTCATGACCCACACCCATTATTTTCATAGTCTGAGAGAGAAGGTTTGACTGCTGAGGTTCTATTCCTTTCCCTATGACCGTAAATAACAGGTGACTCATTTGTAAATTCTTCCAACCTTTCAAATGACTTTATATTATCCCTCTCATATAGGTTTGCTAGTGTAGTAATACCTTTTTCCACCCAGTCTTTCCATAGAAGGGAGTGTTTATCAATACGCAACTTTGGGTTATTCCAAATATAAGATTCAGAATTAAGATAGACATTGACATTAAAAGCTTTAGAAAACTTTTTCCACACATTACAGAGGTTGGATATGATTGGGTGAGATTTCAATATGGATGGTATGTTGCTAGACAAAGCATTTATAGGGCTGAGTGGGAAGAACAATCTCTGTGGCAGTGTCCACTGAGCTATATGTCTCAGGCAGAAGGCATAATGATACAGGGCAAGTTTGGGGAGGCCCATACCACCTTTGATTGGCACCTGAAACCTTTCTAATTTTATCCTTGCACGTTTACCATTCCACAAGAACTTTTTGCAAATTTGGTCAAACCTTTTAAAATACTTATGGGGTATTGCAATAGGAAGACATTGACGCAAATAGTTCAACCTCGGAATACAGTTCATCTTCAGGACGTTGACCTTTCCCCATAATGATAAAAATAGTGATGACCATCTATCTGTATCTAATGAAATTTTATTAAAAAGTGGGTCCAAATTCTTCTATTATTTTATTAAATTGGTGAGGGAAGAGAATGCCAAGATATTTTATGCCTTCGGTAGGCCATTGAAACAGCCCCGCCTGAAATAAAGTTTTTGGGCAGTATGAAGTCAGTGGAAGGGCCTCTGACTTAGACCAGTTAACTTTATACCCTGAAATCCTGGAGAACGATTCAATAATGTCCAATAATGCTGGGACAGATCTGGCTGGGTCTGAGGCAAGCCACAAAATGTCGTCTGCATAAAGCAAAAGCTTATGTGTAGACTCATTAATTTTAACTCCCTGAATATTATGATTCATGCGAATAGCTGCCGCAAGAGGCTCAAGAGACAGAAAAGTCCTGGCGATAATGCAGAACCCTGTCGGGTGCCTCTATGAAGTGTGAAATAAGAGGAAATCAGACCATTTGTCGTCACTGTTGCTACCGAAGATTTGGATTCTTTTTGTTTTAATGTATCTCGCCAAAAACTTCCCCGCCTTATCCCCCGATTTAAAAAATAGTCTGCCTGGCCCTGAACAAAAGATTCAGTTTTTCTGGATATTATGATATTATAATCATATTTAAGGCGGGTCAATTCTTTTAAAATAGATTCAGATATATATTTTTTTTAATTTAGCTTCAGTGTTCTTAATTCTCCTTTCTAGATCTGTGAGTTTACTAGCATTGACCTTCTTCTTATGAGAAGAGTATTGAATAATAAATCCCCTTAGAAAGGCCTTCATGGCTTCCCAGGCCACTATGGCAGAGGGAGCTGTGGGGACATTGGTCTCCAAATATAGCCTAATCTGGGCTCGAAGATCTTCCTTAAATCCCACATCTTGCAATAGAGATGAATTAAAACGCCACATCTGTGATTTTTCTGCTTCCTGATATGGGGTCATTTGTAGTCTGACCATGGCATGGTCTGTTAACAGAATGCTATCAATTAAACAGGATAGTGTGGCAGGCAGCAAGGAGTTAGAAATTAGGAAAGAATCTATTTTTGAATAGATTTTGTGGGCTCCTTAGTAAAAAGTATAATCTCTGTCCGTTGGATGGTTCAGCCTCCATACATCTGTTAGCCCCATAAGTGAACATATTCTCCTAACAAACAGAACAGAGTTAGGTATTCTACTTAATGTTGGTTTACTTCTATCAAGGATTTGATCTAAGACAATATTGAAGTCTCCTCCCAGAATTATGGGATACTGTCCAATATCATGCAATTTACTTTCTAGGTCTACAAAAAAATTGGGGTGATCAGCATTTGGTGCATATATATTGGCCAAGGGTCGCTGAGAGGAACTCGTTCAGGAATGCAGTAACATTGCTCTTTTCAGCCCCCTCCGGTATCCCAATGAATCTGAGGTTGTTTCGCCGGGATCTGTCTTCAGCTGCGGTCAGTCTGTCAATAATTCTATGTCCTCTTTAGTGGCTGCCGCCGGTCTTGCCTTTATGTTAGCTTGTTCGTCTTCTAGCTGACTCACTTGATCTTCCACCTCCGTAATGCGAGAAATGAGTGAGGTTGGCTTTGTATCTACGGAGCTCAGATACCGACGAATTTCTTTTAGATCCGCAGTTTCTTCTAATATCTTGCTTAGCATCCCGTGAATCTGAGCCATATCAGGCTGGTCGGGCTCAGTGGCATTAGCTGTGGGTTCTTTGCTAACTGCTACTCCCTTTGTGCACATGTTGAGCTGAGTCTGTGTGGCTGAGCGAAGTTTTCTTTGTTCAACGATACCGCCAGAGGATAAGCTTTTGCCTTCCTCTGACATTTTGAGTTCCACGTAAAATGTAGTAGAAAAATATCTATCTGAACGTATTTTAGGATATATTAAGGATATTAACCCAGAAGACAGCAGGATCACACGTTTCAAGCCGCTATTACTTATCCCTGCGTCACGTGACTCCTTGTTATTACATTTTTAATAAATCATTTAATTTTGACCAAATGGCCTTAGCAATAAAAAAGCCGTCCTTAAATGTCAGATTGTCGTTTTGGCTCTTTTTGTCCAGGCTGATCTCATGAAGTGGCGCATGTATGACACGCCAATTCGTATACCATTTTGGCGTGTTATCAAGACTCATAATCGCTTTTTAGCGTGTTTATCAACGCAATTTGCCCGCCATTGACCTACATTACGAGTGAATTTTTGATTTTTGAAAATGATCTAAGTGACGTTGTTCTCGCGATAACTCGCAACGTGGCGACGCCACATGGTGGGTATGTTTACATCTGCTGTATACAGCGTAGACCTACACGTGGATAGCTCAAAATGCGTACAGATAACACGCCATTTGGCTTTAGGAAAGTGGTGTGTATGTTTACGCAAAGTCATGATGCCATGTTGCTTTTTCTATTTTAAATCTTTCTAAAAGTATCGGTTAAGACCCGGGCACGGTTTTTAAGTGTTGTTTTAGCACCAGTATTGGAAATAAAATCCCAAACAATACCAAACCCTACTGTCATTTACATTTTCAAACTCTTTTTGTAATGTGATGTGACCACCATATTTGTTTTGGAGTGTATCACACTAAGGGCATATGGTCAAATATGAATAATTTAATA
This sequence comes from Perca flavescens, assembly GCF_004354835.1. Classification (NCBI taxonomy): domain Eukaryota; kingdom Metazoa; phylum Chordata; class Actinopteri; order Perciformes; family Percidae; genus Perca; species Perca flavescens. The sequence continues at coordinate 31,568,493 of NC_041349.1, forward strand.
AAATGTATTTAGTTTTTGTAAGACCTGCATTTAAAATGTTTCCATGCTGTTGCCACGGCTTGCTTGACTCGTTGCCAGACTCGGTTCTGCACTTTGGGGCCAGAAGAGGAACCTTTTGAATTCTCCTTATCGGTTTTATCTCGGAGCCAGGGCGCTTGCTCTTTTCCAGACCCAGATTAGAGGAAGGACGGGGGATTTAAAGGTTGACCCTTTTCAGTAAGCACTCAGCCTGAGAGGAAGGAGAGCCCCCGCTATTTTTATGCTCCACTATCATCACAACAAACTGCAAACAGCCTGGCAATGAATTGACTTTCTCATGCAGATGTGTTGCTGTTCTACACAGAAAAGGTTTATTTAATGAGCCATGCAACGTAAAACTTTAGTTTTTTAACAAACTGGTCAGCTAAAGTTTTCATATACGATGTAGTGTGGTGGTTTTCCTTGACATTCTTTCCAAATGTATCTCACATAGAGCTGGACAATATATCGATATTATATCGATTATCGTGACATGACACTAGATATTGTCTTAGATTTTGGATATCGTAATATCGTGTTGTCTTTTCCTGGTTTTAAAGGCTGCATTACAGTAAAGTGATGTCATTTTCTGAATTTACCAGACTGTTGTAACTGTTGGGTTATTTACCTTTATCCACATAGTCATTATATCCAATAATCACCATACTGGTGATTTATTTATAAAAAAAATCTCATTGTGTAAATATTTTGTGAAAGCACCAATAGTCAACCCTACAATATCGTTGTGGTATCAATATCGAGGTATTTGGTCAAAAATATCGTAATATTTGATTTTCTCCATATCGCCCCATCCTAATCTCCCAGCATCAGTAGCCATGCCATTGTTCAGTGTTGGCGCTGCTCTTTGTCAACACAAAAGTGGCAAAGGCAACCAGAGAAAAGTGTGTGGCTTGGGGTATTTCATAAATCTTTTGTCTTTTTACCAAATAAATATGGAAGTTAAAATACGAATGTCCTAATGAAGAAGGCTCAGTCGAGATTGTTCTTTTTGAGAAAACTTAGATCATTCAACATCAGCACAAAGCTCTTAAATGTTTTTTATCAAGGGATTTTGGCTAGCGTACTTTTTTATGCTGTACTGTGCTGGGGAGGCAGTATATCTGTTGAGGACAAAAATAGGATAAACAAGTTAATCAAGAGAGCTGGTTCAGTTATTGGTCTTAACCAGGATGTACTGGAGGTTATTGTAGAGAAGAGGATTAGTTCAAAACTAAAAATTGTCCTGCTTTTTGAAGGGCATCCATTACACCCACTGTTCAAAGGACTCCGAAGCTCTTTCAGTGAGCGATTGGTAATGCCTCGGTGCTCTAGTGAGCGCATGAGAAGGTCTTTTGTTCCCGCTGCGGTTAGATTTTATAACCTACACTGTTAACCGTTGGATATTATTTTTGTCTTTTATAATTTATTTATTTATTTATTTATTGTCTCCTTATCACGGTCTATTGGTCTACTAGTCCAGAATTATTTGTTTGTTTATTTGTTTTTTAGTTGTGTATTGTGTTCGATTGCTGTATGGTTGGTGGCAAACCAGTTTCCCTATCGGGATTAATAAAGTTTTTTCAATTCAATTCAAAATGAAAAATGCCTTTTTAACCCTTTCAGACTGATCTCATGAAGTGGCGTATGTATGACACACCAATTCGTATGCCGTTTTTGCACGTCATCAAAACGTATAATCGCTTTTTAGCATGTTTATCAACTCCGTTCAGCCGCCATTGACTTACATTAAGTGTGAATTTTTGCCGTAGCGAGTAGTGTGAAAGGACGTAAGTCCGTGGATGGGTAAAACACAGAACTTTCACCCAGGAGAGCAGGGATCAATGAAAGTTCTGTGTCTTACCGCGTGTGGTGTTTTTCAACAATCTTCTTTTTTTTTTTTTTTTTTTCAAGCCTCCCAATGTTTCTTTCCTAAACCCAACAATTTGTTTTCCTAAGCGTGTGACGTTTGTCACAGTCATGTTTTTTTTGTCTTTTTTATTTTTTTTTGTGTTACTAAAGCGTTTCCCAATGTTCTGTTTTTTTTTTTTTTTTAAACTCGTGTGACATTGTTCTCGTGATAGTACGGCACGTTCTCAATAAGACGCGTGTGTAGGTTTACATCTGCTGTACAGCGTAGCGTAGACAGATAACACGCCACTTGGCTTTATGAAAGTGGCGTGTAGGTTTATGCATAGTCATGCTGCCATGTTGCTTTTAGATCACACCCATGGCCATATGTATTTATCAATATAGGCCAAACGCTTAACAATAAATAAGTAATTATATTTTTATACTAAAATTGATTTCTACCTGTAAAACAAATTCCTAAGTGCTTACATAAGCTAGTACCAACAAATTTCAAAACCTATAGTGTTTTGACCTCGACAACCCAACTGCATTTTACCGCAAACTTGTGACTAGTTAACTTTCTAAAGCGGGCGCAGTCGCTTGTTGCTAAGGGTCAGGTCGGGACTCCAACATTAACACACTGACAACATTGTATTCAGAATATCAAATATTTTTATAGCACTTTTTAATGTGTAATTGTGTAAAGGTGTTCACGAGATACCAACCTTCTGTGAACTTGTGAATTTCGCCAGTCGTCTTGTGTGGGCATTGTGTGGGCATTGTGTGGGCATTGTGTGGGGGTATTGTGTGGCGCACCGCCACAAATAAGTGTGTGTGGGAAACACTGTAAACTTGATCCTATCATTACTATCGAGGAGCTTCCAAGGTTTGGCTGCTTGTGCATTTGAAACTACAGAGCTAAGCGTTGGCCCACCAGGCTGAAGGTAAAGGTGGTTTGGCCTAACTCTCGTCAATTCGACCGGCGCACTCCTTCGTCCGGGGCTGATCAGCGTCGACACTCATTGATGGTTCTTTTGTAGACATTTAAGACGCGGACAAAACATTAACACAACTTGTTGGGGAAAAGGGAATTCTTCCACTCGACACTCAGTCTTTTCTCCTCCTCTTCTCTTCCGTCTGCTCAACTTCTGCTTTTGTAAGCTCTGTAACACAGGTAAGCCACACCCACCTCAGCCTGACAGTAGGCGGAACAGCCATTAGTAACGCGACCGCGTTAACACAAACCAACTTGCAAGGTGAAAACGATACCAGCTACACGCGGTCACGGCTGCTAACAATGACTCTTGAATGGTGATTTCAGATCTGCTTGTACTGCCGGTACATACATTTCTATAAATACAAATGTGTGTATAATACTTCTAATATGCATCTAAAATCTTCCATTCTGCAGTTGGACAAAGTGTCCACCATAACGTTTGTCCTAACTGGATCTACATTTTGCAATGCACTTTTATTAATGTTGTAACCAATGCTGTAAAGGTCCCATGACCTTAGTGGTCCCCTAATACTGTATCTGAAGTCTCTTTTATATAGACCTTAGTGGTCCCCTAATACTGTATCTGAAGTCTCTTTTATATAGACCTTAGTGGTCTCCTGATACTGTATCTGAAGTCTCTTTTATATAGACCTTAGTGGTCCCCTAATACTGTATCTGAAGTCTCTTTTATATAGACCTTAGTGGTCCCCTGATACTGTATCTGAAGTCTCTTTTTATATAGACCTTAGTGGTCCCCTAATACTGTATCTGAAGTCTCTTTTATATAGACCTTAGTGGTCTCCTGATACTGTATCTGAAGTCTCTTTTATATAGACCTTAGTGGTCCCCTGATACTGTATCTGAAGTCTCTTTTATATAGACCTTAGTGGTCCCCTGATACTGTATCTGAAGTCTCTTTTTATATAGACCTTAGTGGTCCCCTAATACTGTATCTGAAGTCTCTTTTATATAGACCTTAGTGGTCCCCTAATACTGTATCTGAAGTCTCTTTTATATAGACCTTAGTGGTCCCCTAATACTGTATCTGAAGTCTCTTTCCCGAAATTCAGCCTTGGTGCAGAATTACAGCCACTAGAGCCAGTCCCACAATGAGCTTTTCTTAGGATGTACCATTTCGGTGTCTGTAGCTATTGAGGAGGAGGAGAGGGGGGGCAAGGTGGAAGGTGAGGGTGTGGTCTTGACCAACTGCCACTTTGCTCTTTTGAAAGCCATGATGTCTGTCTCTCTCTCTCTCATGGGTGGGCCAAATTCTCTGGGTGGGCAAAGCAGAGAAAGGGGAGGTAACCTTTCTCCTTATGATCTCATCAGGAGAAGATTCCTGATTGGCCCATCTGAGCTTTCATTTTATCAAAGGCAGAGCAGGATACCCAGGGCTCGGTTTACACCTATCCCCATTTCTAGCCACTGGGGGACCATAGGCTGGCTGGGGGAACTCACATTAATGTTAAAAAACCTCATAAAGTGAAATTTTCATGCCATAACAGAAACCAAACTGTCTACACAACTTCCGCTCCCTAACACAGAATCATAGGTGGCCTATGAGAGTCAGTCAAGTCAGAGCTCGACTCCTCTGAGCAGAGATTACTGAAATGAGCTGTAAACCACCCAGAGGTGAAAGAAGAGCTGTTAAAACGGTTTGACACCTCATCTCCGTCTCAGTTAAAGGCAGTACCCACTAAATAAAGGCTGTGCGTCTGCACTCAACAGCTGTTGAGTAGGAAAACACCATTAGACCTTAAGTGTCTTTTTTTTTTTTTTTTTTGGTCAACACTACAAATTGTAAATTAAAGGTGCCCTGCCACGTATTTCATTACTTTGTGGTAATGTCTGAAGTTCTACCATGGAGTCTGTAACATTTTTTGTTGAAAAAATGCCTTGGTTACCTTGTTTCAAGCCATTCTAGTGTGGTATAGAAAGCCTGCAGGAAGACTCAGCTCGATTTCTGCCAGTTCTCATTAATAATCAAAGAGCTAAACGAGCTCATGAATAGTAATGAGCTCAGGCAATATGATGTCAGACTGACCAGCTTTTGTAATTTGCCTGATTTCTCTGCTTATTTCTTTTCAGTGGCTAGAGCTGACAAAGGAGGTAGCAGTTCATTTTCACATTCACAACAGAACACAAACACATTTGGACCTAACAGATTTAAAAAAAGCATTGAAAGACGGAATGTTTAGTTGGGAATGTAAAGCATTGTTTATTATGTTTTTTATAAACATTGTGCAATTTGGTTAATTCTAGATGATTTATTCTTTCTCTCTTTAAACCTACAGTAAGTACATACAAAGTTCTGTTTTTATATCTAAATGGTCAGTTAATCAAGCCTCATCTTTTCGCACCAAGCAAAATAAAGATCATTATCTGCATATACAGAGGTGTATAAAAAATTATGACCTTACCGTCTTTGACATTGTATTTAAGGTGAATAATAGTTGTTTTTGAAAGTTGTTTAAAGTAATATTTCTGACTTTCCTATCGACACAAATTAATTAACTTTTAAAATGATTGAAAAGATTCAGTCTTAGATCTTAGTTAATCGCACATTAACATCTCTCCTACCAGCTGGCCCTGTCCTCTTCCTGTTTATGCTCCATCACATAAACATGCCTAAGCCATAAGCACACGTGTTGGAACTGCAATCTGACTCTTAGTGTTACAACCCTGTTTGAAAGCAGAAAATGGGGGCAGCAAGATTCCATGCATTCAAGAAATCCAAATCCAGTTCAGTTCTGCGAGGAGGAACTTAATGATAGTCTCTGTAATTCTCAGTCATTATTTAAACTAAGCAGCCTTTTTTATCTGTAGCATATCTGCTTCAGTTCATCAAAATTGAGAGGTGACTGTCAGGGATTTGCCTCAGAATGAGCCTTTGGGGAGGGGGGGGAACTACGCACGGCAGTTAAGGCTGTTTTATACTTTTGCGTCAACTCCACGCCGTCGTTCTGCGTCGTTGCTTTGCATCGCTGTGTATTTCACCGCCATAACGTTAGGGGGTGATAAGTCTGAGGTTATTTTGCGAGTTGTGTCTGCCAGCCAGTTTGTTATGTTAGCAAGCAAACTTGCACAAGCAAACTTGCAAGCACAACTGCCCACAAAGTACTGCTTACTGGCGAAGTGCTAATTTCAAAACGTTGCTGACATATCAAGACTTTACAAACGGATAACCCTGTCATTGTAACCAAAATATGTCTGAGCTTATTTGCCAAGCTTATGTCAGTGAACTAGCATGTTGCTACTCTCCACAGTAGGCTGCTTGAAACACCGACTATTAGGGATGGGTATCGTTTGGATTTTAACGATTCTGATTCCAATTCCGATTCTTCCTTTTGATTCTGGTTCTTATCAATTCTCAATTCCAATTCTTTGAGTGGTGGAGTTGAAACGGGCCAGATGCTTATTTCACAAATAAGAGGAAAGTTTTACAGCTTTTACAATGCAAAATAAAGCCACACTAGAGCTCCGCTTACTGTGCTGCACAGCTGCAACACAACAAGCGCCTGGCTGCTACGGAAACCAAAACTTGCGCATATTAAATTTGGAACCAATGATCAGATTTGAAACCAAATCCTCCAAACGATTTCAATAAACGATTCCGATGGAATCATAATTTTTGAAACTATTCAGATTAGGAATCTGTTCTCGATGCCCAACCCTACCGACTATCAACACACAGGACCAGTTGACCAATCACAGTCCTTGCGTTCTGCGTCGCCTCGACGCAAAGTTAAAAAAAATTTCACGGTGCACGTCAAGCTATGGTGGAGGGCTCGGAGGGGGGTTTGCAGTGACACAGAGGGTTCTGCGGGGGTATGCCGATTGGACAGCCTTAAGCATGACCGGTACGCTTACAGTGAATTAAGTCTGGTTTACCTTATTTGATAGAAATCTTTGCGGTTACCGGTTATTTCTGACAATTTGATAAACAAAAATGTATGAGTAAATAAAGCCCCAATTAACAAAAATAGTTAAAAAATATATTTAAATAAATCACCGGGAGAGTCCGGTACAGCCTGACTCTAGAGCTAAAACTTAAATTACTGCTTATATTCAAGTTTATGTTCTGCTTGTCCAACAGTTGTTTGGTAAATTGCTCTTAAACACATTTAGAGAGGATTTTAAGTGCTATTTTTTTCTCTCAATTCTTATCATTTTGGTGCTGGTGATTTTCCTTTTGGGGCTAACTAAAACCTCTTTGGGGGTGCCAAAAATTCCTCTATGCAGGAAACCCCCTGCCTGTGGTGTCAGAAGGCTGGACTATCAGATGGGGCATAATGATGGATGGCCCCCTGACCGCTCATGGCGGTGTGTGAGCGTGTGGCTGGCGCTGACAGTAGACCGCACGCCGACAGCAGTTTCCCTCGGCGCTGCCGCCTGCCCGGCCACGCCCCGACTCGTCATGTCCCCTCCCACCACAGCTTGACTGGCCTGAGGCCCGTTCCAGAAAGCAGGTTTAGTGAAAACTGAGTTGGTTAACCCTGAGATGAGGGAAACTCTGGGTTTTTCGTTCCAGAAAGAGAGGTAACTTAACCTCGGAGTCAGTTACTATGGTAACTGAGTCTGTGAACCTAACCTGGTCGGGAGCAGGTTTTCTTCAAGAAACCTCGAGTTTCTCTCAGTCTCCTCCCTCTCAGAGGGAGGGGAAACTCATTTCCTCATTCATTCAGTCTGTATCAGGCGCATTTTAATGCAGTTTTATCTGCATGAATAAAAAAAACGTATTTGTTTATTATTAGGCAGACTAAAATGTTTTTTTTCTCATACATGTCATGTCCTTTTGTCGACGATCCCGTTGATGAAAAAGCTGTATTAATTCACAGAGAGTTTGTCGGGAGATGATATTGAGTCCCGACTAGATGTTTTTTTCATTTCCACGTAACAGATTTGAGAGGTATTTTTTTTTATCACAGTCTATTCGATATGATACTTTATCCTTCCACTAGTTCAACATCATGGACAGGCTTTAACATCCCAGCAGATTCTTTGTCGCATTACGTTTTTTGCAAACGGCCGTTTTCTTTATAACGGCAGCGGATCATACTGTAATAGTAAAGCCACTGTATGCAGAGCCGTCAGAAAAGTGTGATCGCTCTGAAACGTTTCTTAAACGTGTTCCCTGGACACAAACCAGTGAGAGCCATTAAAAAGAAATACATGATTATACTTATAATTCTGTTAATGATCATGGTCCTGCAGCCTCAGAATGGGAATAGTATAGTTTACTTTTTCGCCCGCAGGATTGCACCTGAATAAAATTATAGGTGTAGCCTACATTTCCAGTTTTCACCAGTAAAGTTAACTGTGATTTAAATATGAAATTAATACACTGTTAATGCGTACGCATTGACTTGAGCAGCAATTTTCTCCCACACCAATTCTCTCTTTTGCAGCAGCAGCCGCTGTCTTGCTTTTTTAACAAAATACATGTTCAAACCATATACTGTTAATATCTATGGTTCAAACTCTCTCTTTGTGCGCATGAGTATTTCCGCTGACCCGTTTGTTTGTGGTTGTTACCATGGTGAATCGTAGAATCATGGCTCCATTCATACTGCCTTTTGTGCAAGCACGTAACCCTGAGTGAACATACTCCGAGTTGATTGAACCAACTCAAATCAGCTGTTCTGGAACCGAAAACTCTGAGTTTCCCAACTCGGGGTAAATCAACTCAAACATCAGGGTTAGACTCAGAGTTAGTTAAACCTTCTACCTGGAACGGACTCCTGGTGCAATGTGGTGGGGGGGCTGGGGGGCACACAGTGGGCCTGCTCCATGAGGGAGATTTGTGATATGCAATAACATTGTTCAGTATTGCTATGATGATATGACTTGCGGTAAATAAACTAATTTCAAGGTGTGCATATTAGCTATGCATGTCATGTCAGCCTGGTTGTCTTTAAATTTAGAACCGGATTATAATGGAATATCTTTTAATCATAACTAGGCTAAATCAGGGCTAAACGATTTGGGGGGGGGGGGGAAATCTAAATGCATATTTTCTGCCAGATATTGCGATTATGATTTAGAATTATTATTTAGTATAGCTGAAGTTCACTAGTCACTGTGTAACACATACATACATACATACATACATACATACATACATACATACATACATACATACATACATACATACATACATATCATGGGACAACATTAAAGCTGCTCTATATTATGCAAGGATAGAACTTAGATATGAACTGCCACCAATACGTGTTTTTTTTAAATTAATAAGCATGGAAAATTTACACAAAAGCTAAAGTTATAGTGTTTCAATGGTAGGGTAGGTATGGATCATAAAGTGTCTGTATTTGTTTAAATTAAACTACCGATATACAGGAAATTACTTAATGACTGACTGAGTGTATTGGCAGTTTCATTTCTCGTTTCTGTTTTTATTTCTCGTTTCCCTCCCCTACATCCTCTGATAGCAGCTGACCAGATTGATCTTTCATAGCGCAATCCCAAAGCAAAAGCTCTCGGTCTCGCCTGTGACTCATACAATCCTACGCCGTGTGGCGCAGCAGGTGTAGCCAGTTAAAACATACATTTCACGGCACATATGCTCCGCTAACGGTCCGCATACGTTACACGTTCAATGTAGCCAAAGTTGCACAACCTTGCCCCTATTTTCAACTGTTACTGTTGTAAAAAGTGTGCGCTAAACCGCAATTGTGCTAGTGGTCACACAGTTAAGTTTTTTTTTGACAGCATTTGATTTGAAAATGATTAATTGTTCAGCTTCAGGCTAAATTATGTTTGTAGAGCAGTAACAGCAAATTCACTATACAAACTCCTTAATATCTCACTGGAAACTATCTAAAATGTTAATTAAATAAATATTACTGACATCACAATACGTGAGTGAAGTTAAACCTACACTATTTCGTTTTCTCATGCTGGTAGGCCAAGAATAGCTAATGTTAGCCATCATATTTATTTAAAAAACAAATCCCATTCGAATAGTATTGTTTTTTTTTTTTTTTTTTTTTTTTTTCTATTCAAATTATATTCTACTTTTGGAATTCGTTCCAACAGCCCTAATGTCTTCACTAATTGTTTTTTGATAGCTTTAGTCTTAGCCAAGCATACATGGCAGGGATTAGGCTTAAATAGATGTCTCCCACACAAACCAGTATAGTTGCCTTTCTGAGAAAGCTTGCTGCTGATTTTAAATGTGGTGTTTTAAGACTTTTGACTCATAGTTTTTCTAAATATTTGACATGTTTAATTGCTTTACTTTTCCTGCCCTTTTACCATAATGTGGACATAGCTGTGTGATAGCTGTCAGAGTTTAGCGTGTGGGTTGGACTTTTTGGTGTGGTCTCTGAGCTGATTCAGTGGCTGGCTGGAATATCCTCTGTGGCTTAAAGTGGGTCAGAGAGATTGGGCTACAAATGACCATCGTTGCTGTATGCGTCAGGAAGTGTGTGTGCATGCGAGCGCATTTATTGCTGTACAGCAGGATTTGGCTGGGGAAGCCCAGGCTGAGATGGTGAAGCAGAATGTGATCTGAATTTAAGCAGGACAGACAGACACTGGGGATGGACAGGAGCACTGGGTTGATAAAGACCTAGACAGTAATTGGTCAGATGGGTGACTACGGCACATATCAGTGAAATTGTGCATTATATATGCCTAAGTCTGGCTAGTCCACACAGCATTCTGGGATAGGAGAAAAACATGTTCTGGTTTATTGGCATTTCTTTAAATAGGAAATGTATTGAAAGGATAGCCCCTTGAGATGTAGCATCTCATTTTTGAGGGGCTCTTTAAACCAATCAATCGTCTTGGGCGGCACTAAGCACCAGACGCAGCAACGGTGCTTCTGCATAGGGATGCAGCGGTTAACCGATTTCACTATTAAACCCGCTTTTAAAACGTCACGGTTAATCAATCGTGAAGGCTCTGCTACATCGAGAGTTAACTGACTGCACGTTATGTGAAGCAGTGTGTCCAGTTCTTATTAGACATCCTTACCAACATAAACGTTTGCGTGCGCACACGCGCTACACACGTGAATCAAATCGGACTCAAGTCACCACAAGTATCGACTGTCCGACGTTAATGTTGTTGTTGTTAAAGGAACACGCCGACTTATTGGGACTTTGTCTCATTCACCATATCCCCCAGAGTTAGATAAGTCCATACATACCCTTCTCCTCTCCGTGCGTGTCGTAACTCTGATGCCCCCACCGCTAGCTTAGCTTAGCACAGATCCTGGAGGTAACCGGCTCCATCTAGCCTAGCTTAGCATAGATCCTGGAGGTAACCGGCTCCATCTAGCCTACTGCTCCCAATAAGTGACAAAATAACACCAACATGTTCCTATTTCCATGCTGTGATTAGTAGAGTCACGGCGTGTACTAATAACAAGATCACATGACACACAGCCATCTTCTAACACACATGTGTCAAACTCAAGGCCCGCGGGCCAAATCCGGCCCCTCGCACATTGTGATCCGGCCCGCATATCAATTTAGGTTCACAATAAATTTTGGCCCGCCTGGTCGTGCGCCAAAAACAAAAACACAATTTGGCAAATTTGCCGACTTTGAGACTCAGAATTTCCCCCAGAAGCAGAGAGTTTGCATATTCAGGCTGTGAGACAGGTTGTTGTGAGTCAGCTGGGTGGTAGCCTACTTAGAAAATGTAATCATTGTTTTGCTCGATTTGCTAAATTCTAGGATGGCTTTGGAACTTTTTTGCTCACTTTTTCAGGGCTTTATGTGGACCAAACTGTAAGTGAGAAGACTATATGATACATGTCTGACCCTTGGTGCGATTCTCTTTTTCCAGTGTGGCCCTTAAGGAAATTGAGTTTGACACCCCTGTTCTAACAGCAGGGCTTGACATTAACTTTTTGAGGCACTTGTCCTTCGGACAAGTACATTTACGTTTCACTTGTCCATGCATAAAAGTCACTTCGTAATTTTGCCATCCGGCGGAACCTCCGCAGGACTGGAACTACCGATATAGACTATATATTCCTTTATTGCTCTCTGGTTTTGTGCAGAGTTAAGGGGTTAATCTGGCATGTGTGATTTTAACATATTTAGCATGAACTCGGCTGTATTCATTAAGGCTCTCTACACGTGATCAGTGGGATTGGATATGCTCACAGAAAAAGTGGGGCACCAAGCAGAGCGCGGAAGCAAAGTTTAACAAAGGTTTATGTCACCAACGTTAGCCATTTAGCAGGAAAATACATTTTAAAAACAGACAGCTGTTCACTTTGTTTGTTTCACATTTAAAGATTACGACAAATGAGGTCAAAGTTGAAACTGCTTGAACTTTGTATGCTCTGCATCACCCAAGATAAGGCTTCAAACCGGCTTCTTCCAGCATCCGTTTGGAATTCAGACACTGTTAGGTGATCGGACGAGTAGTACATTTGAAGCATACTTATGTTTGTAGCACTGCTGCAAAGTTTGCCATCTTTGCTTTCCCAAAAAATAGGACACAAAGGTATCCCGCCACTGACCGTGTGGTGAGTTGTAAAAGCAAATCTTGCATACCTTTTGTTAAACTTGATCATGGTGCGTAACCCCTGTTTTGTGGCCGCTTCAGCCAGGTCATAACTAGGCCTTTAACAATTATCACATAATTGTCTAATTGTCAATCTTTTTACATAATTGCAGTTTCTTTGTTTAACAGCAATTAATTGCTGTCATTAGCTAAGGTCTTAAGGTGCATGACTGGTTGATTGTGTTTAAATATGCCAAATTGTAATTGTATTAAGGGATTATTGGTTATTGGTTGGACTATCTATTTTTAACGTTATTTCAATTGTTAGTTGTTGGCACTTGACCCTACACACGTTCTTAGCAACACAATGACAAGGGGGGGGGAGGTAAAGTTAGAAACAATGTTTTCTGATAATAAAGAGGCATTGTTTACTTCTTAGGCTGTATTTGTGTTATTACATTATCTGGGTCACATAACCGTGATATAACCAAAAGATGTCTCCTGGAATTCATTCAAAACTTTAATTTGTTAAAAAAAGTAATAAATTCATATCTAAAGAAGTATTTTTAAATTTGACTCAGACAGTTGTATTGTTAATCGCAATTATTTCTCAGACACTTGATTGTACAGCAAAATTTGGTATTGTTACAGATCTCGTCATAACACAAGACATTACCATTAGTCAGGGGTGGGCGATATGGCTTATAATATGTCAATATTTTTAGGCTGAATTTAAGCATTACATATTCAAATAGAATGTGCATGACAAATGAAATCTGAATAGTGCAGAGGAAGATTGACAGCTCTACCAGTGAGTGTTTTCTCTCCTTTTGAGCACGTCTTGACTCCTTCTCTCCCACTCTTCATCAGCGTATGCACACACACACACACACACACACACACACACACACACACACACACACACACACACACACACACACACACACACACACACACACACACACGAAGGCACACGCACACACAAAGAATCCTCGATAGCTACAGCTAATGGCATTTTGACAGGGCCCTCATGTTACAGTGCCTCCAATTACACCCACACCTGAGAGTCTCCAGTGCAACTGCTGCTCCACCAGTTCATCTAGCCATGATGATAATGATTGCTAATGATCATTGAAACAGACCCACTACCCTCCCTGGGGCTACACAATGAAGATGGGCACATCGCCAGTTAAGTGTGTGCGCGCACACACACACACACACACACACACACACACACACACACACACACACACACACACACACACACACACACACACACACAGTCTCTAATAGTAATTGAACCTGCAGGAACTGGATGTGGACCCAGATAGTACTGTGCAGGCAGGTCATTTGATCAGTCGGCTGCTTTGGAAATAGCTGCTGTCCTCAATTTTATGGTCCTGATGGTGACGTTCTGGAGCTCATGTGGGTTTTGTAAATGGGCCAGCTCCAGTGCGAATCGCACCAAGGACTTATTTTCTGATTTCTGACTGAGAAACATCAAGGCGTTGAAAGGAACATCAGGCTACGTCTTTTTTTTCTTTTTAGTGCCTTGTTGAATTGGAGTGGTCTATGGGAAGAGACCGTGCTCTAGCATGAAATAATTTTTGCCTGATGTTTGTGGGCGTAGACCAAATACTGTACTGTGGGGGAATTTCCGGAAACACCATGTTGTGGTATGATGAGACTAAGGGAAAGCTTACATGACAACATCAGGTCATTCATAAGTCACACGTCAGGGGACGAGAATATTTGGCCAGTCTCTAACAACCAAACCTCTTCGTCTGTCTGTCTGTCTGTCTGTCTGTCTGTCTGTCTCTGTCATAAGGGAAGGTTTTATCTCAGGGCTGTCTCCTTTTGGTGGTGGCTGACGGGGGGTACATTTTTCTTCAGTTTCAACTCTCTGTCCCCGTTTTTGGTGTGGAGAGGTATCAGGGAAGAGGGAAGGGAGAGGGTGAGTCACATGTAATCAGGAGGAAACACCAGGCTTCTGGCCCCCCAGCCTGCTACGTCTTCCATGAGTTCACCAACTCCCAGACAACCAGCGTGTTGAGTCAGTTTCTCTCGGCCACTGCTTTTTTCACATAGTACCGGCTGGTTAAAGTTAACTTTTAACAGATGTAGGCCTGGGCAGTATATATCTATTATATTGATATATCGTTATCGAGGTATGAATAATACAATACTCTAACAAGAGCAATTACATATTCAACAGTCTTTTGAGAAACTTTGTCTGCATTAATTTTGCATTCTCAAAGCCTCTTTATTCGAATAGCAAATCAGCTGCATTGGAGATGGCCCCAGTGACTCCTCTTTTATGTCTGAGCTGCTCAGATTTGTACTCCTTTTGTTTCCTGTTAATAATTACTTACTCCTGTCAACCTTTTGCTGAGAGATGCCGCTGTAACCTTGATGTTTTGTAATGCAGAGAAAAGTTTTAATAGCAGGGTAATTGGTGCCAGTGAAAGACATTTGATTAGATTTAGTCTGATACATGCATAGGGACATGTCATAGTCCTTGTTGATTTAAGTGTTGAGTTACATAACGATAGCTATAAAGGAGAAATGGGAACTCCCTCCAATGACCTGAGGTATTCCTGAGAGACCCCAGCTCGAGAGCTATTCTGCGCTACAATCTCAGAAAAACTCAAACACAGTTACCGTTTGATAACAACAATGATATTTGAATGGTTTTTGTATGTATCGTTGTCCTAATGATGAGCTTTGACTTGCTGTTTTTCTTTGTCAGCACTTTGTCTTTGTTTCATTGACTATTCGCTCTGTCTCTAGATATGTTTCTGACTTGATCCTTTGAATACTTTCAACTTGGAAGACAAACTACCACTCCATCACATGTGTGACTTCCTATAAACAAAATTGCCAAGCTATACATGTTGACAAAGTTATACCCTGTTTTTCTCAAACTCCTCTCCTGGCTACAGTACACACTAGTGACTTTTGACTTTTAGTTTTACTGCGGATGAGATCCCACCTCTCCCTCCACTGTGTCCCTGCTTGTTTGCAGGTGTTTTATGTGGAGTGTCTGTAGAGAGATTACAGCAGGGCTCAGCAGACGTGTGACAAATATGTTGTCTTTTTGTCTCCACAGATCACCAGAAGTTGGAGAGAGAGGCCAGGATCTGCCGCCTGCTCAAGCATCCCAACATTGGTAACTAGTGCTCCCATTCTATTTACGTATTTCTTTCTGTCCTCCCGCTCAGGATGTCAGGGGGTGAGTTATGTTTAATATATAGCCATGTATTTAAAAGGTTAGCCCTGAAGATGGGTTTGTCGATGTATAGAACATCCATTAAATATTTAAGCAGTACGCTGGATACACATATTCTTCTAAGTGCTATTGAAGACATACTGTATCTGCAAGGTAGCCACAGTGTAGCTTCCTCAATCCATTTCTTCTTGAACAATATTTAGAAGCACACATTCTGCTCACGCACACACTTGTTTGGTTATTTTGGGAAACCTTGCAATCTTGCATGGAGTTACTTTTGTTTATGTATCACAAATTTGTCTAAAAATGGCTTTACAATCTGTACATATGACACCTTCTAGGTCCTCGAGATAGAGGTTCCTTCATGGGGAAAAAAGACTAGGTCAAAACCTAGTATGTGTGTATGGTCAGTGTGCTTAAATGTTAGTAGTCAGCAGTGGTTTTCATAATGTGAATATAGATATATGAATATAGAGGTCCCAGTAATATTTTTTTGTTGTGTACTGATGTATCACATGGTTACGACAAATAAATAATTGAGAGGTGCTTTGCAATGTAATCTAAAATGTGACTGTAATTGTTACTTTGTGGGGGGGGGAGGGGGTCACATGACTTAATGCCAGGAGGTGGCTGCTGAATAGTGAGCGCAGCATGGCTTTGGTTCATTTCTCCTTTTTTTTTTTTTTTAAGATGCGTACCCAGGGACATTAGTGCTCAGCTCGGAGGAGAAACCTCACAGAAGCCAAGGATGTCTAAAGGCAGGAAGCCTGTGGGAATATTAAAAAATATGTGCTTACACGGTCCTGACGCCATGCAAGACCAAGGTGGCGGAGGTGCGCTTGGATCTAGCAAGCTGCAGTCTAACGTAGCGGAAGGCATCGATAACGTCTACGCAGCGCTAACGATCTCCGGCGACATGGAAGGCCTGGCAGAAGCCAGTCAGAAGCGTTTCCTTTAACAGCTCTCTGCCCCGTTGCAGACTTCCAATCGGGTGCATTTCAGGGGCCCAAGCAAAATATCGTACAGTGGGGAAATAAGTATTTGACCCCTTGCTGATTTTGCAGGTTTGCCCACTTACAAAGAATGCAAAAATCTACAATTTTAATCATATGTACATTCTAACAGTGAAAGACAGAATCCCAAAGAAAATTCCAGAAAATCACATCATATGAATTTATTAAAATTGATAACCATCTGATGAGGAAAAACAAGTATTTGACCCCCTGGACAAACAGCATGTTAATATTTTGTAGAAAAGCCATTATTGGCCAGCACAGATGTCAAACGGTTTTTATAGTTGGTGACAAGGTTTGTGCACATTTCGGCAGGGATGTTGGCCCCTCCTCCCTGCAGACAGCCTCCAAATCATTCAGGTTCCGAGGTTGTCGCCTGGCAACTCGAATTTTAAGCTCCCTCCAAAGATTTTCAATCGGATTCAGGTCTGGAGACTGGCTAGGCCACTCCAGAACCTTGATGTGCTTCTTCTTCAGCCACTCTTTTGTTGCTTTGGCGGTGTGCTTAGGGTCGTTGTCGTGCTGAAACACCCATCCTCGACCCATCTTCAGCTCTCTCACTGAGGGAAGGAGATGTCGGTCCAGAATTCCACGATACATGGCCCCGTCCATCCTCCCCTCAATACGATGGAGTTGTCCCGTCCCCTTGGCTGAAAAGCACCCCCAAAGCATGATGTTGCCACCACCATGCTTGACGGTGGGGATGGTGTTCTTTGGGTTGTACTCGGTGTTCTTTGCCCTCCAAACACGACGAGTTGAGTTGAGGCCAAAACGTTCTATTTTGGTCTCATCTGACCACATCCCCTTCTTCCAGGCCTCTTCTGAGTCGTCCAGGTGGTGAATGGCGAACTTCATGCGGGCCTGTACATGTTTCTTCTTGAGCAGGGGGACCTTGCGTGCGCTGCAGGATTTCAATCCATGACGGCGTAGTGTGTTACCAACCGTTTCTTTTGTAACTGTGGTCCCAGCTGCCTTCAGTTGATTCATCAGTTCCCCCCTTGTGGTTTTGGGATGATTCCTCACCGTTCGCATGATCAGGGACACCCCACGAGGCAAGATCTTGTGTGGAGGCCCAGACCGAGGGAGGTTGGCAGTGGTGTGGTGCTTCTTCCATTTCCTGATAACTGCACCGACAGTTGATCTTTTCTCTCCAAGTTGCTTTCCGATTCTCTTGTAGCCCATCCCAGCCTTGTGCAGATCAACAATCTTGTCCCTCATGTCCGTAGAAAGCTCTTTGGTCTTGCCCATGGTGGTGATGTTGGATGCTGGTTGTTTGGGTGTTGACAGGTGTCTTTTATACAGGTAACGAGGTGAGGAAGGTGTATTTGATGTAGATAATTGGTTCGGATTGGGGCTGTGTCTTAAAGAAAGACTAACTGGCTTGTAGGAGCCAGAATACTTGCTGTTTGTCCAGGGGGTCAAATACTTGTTTTTCCTCATCAGATGGTTATCAATTTTAATAAATTCATATGATGTGATTTTCTGGAATTTTCTTTGGGATTCTGTCTTTCACTGTTAGAATGTACATATGATTAAAATTGTAGATTTTTGCATTCTTTGTAAGTGGGCAAACCTGCAAAATCAGCAAGGGGTCAAATACTTATTTCCCCCACTGTATATACCTGTGTATCTTGTTTTCAGTTAAAGTTAATTTGGATCAATTATTGAATAACATTTTTTTGTGATGTTAATAGACTCTTACTCTCTCAACAGCAGGGAAGGTTAATGTTCCTAAGCTGAATTACTTTATCCAATCTCTTCCTCTAGAGGTTCCCCTGTCATATTGTTAATGGTCTGACAGGATAACAAAGACATTTATAAGGAATGGTTAAAAACAAACCTGACTACATTTCAATAAATTGCAAAGACCGATTGATAGAGGAGGTTTGGGTCTACCAAAGATGTTGTATTACTACTGTGCGTAATCTGACCCACTGCTCACTTCCTCCTGAGAGAGCCCCATCCTGGTATTGTATTGAGCAATCTGTTCTTGCCCCATTATCACCCTTACAAAGCCTGTCTGTTAAACTGTATGGTGAGCCAAAAACACATCCGATAATCTCTCACCTAAAAGTTGTTTGGACCAAACTGGCCCGGCTGTTTGAACTGGATCCATATCTAAGTGCCTCATCAAGTATTTGGCAAAAAACAAATAGGGCTATCCTTTTGTTATTTAAGTAGTTTATCTTTCACCCTCCCCACAACCTGATTAATACAAGTAAGCACTTCTTTGTGAGCGTAGAGATTCCTAACAAACAAAGAAGTTCAGGAAGCCATATTGTCGTATAGTTAAATGATCCTATACTCTGGGTTGTGCAATGGCACCCTGTCTACAAATAAAGTGCATCCGCATGGCTCCCTTCCACACACACACACACACACACACACACACACCTCTCCCTCTCATTTCCATCCTTGCTTCGTGAAAGGCCAAGAAACTAATTACCACCTTGGTACAACTTTGACACACGGTGAAAACTGGCATTTATTGTTTGGTCCCTTTTGTTTTCTTGTACTGAAAGTGAGGGTTGGGGGTGGGCGCGACAGACAAATGGATAGGTGGGCTCTTGGGTTTGCTGGTCTGTTGTCAAGGTGTCAGATATTGACTAACTGACATATGACAGAGGGAGGGTTTAGTTAAGGGGGTTATTTAGAAGGGTTTGTGTCGTCATGTCTATTACCAGAACCAAACTAGGGTTTTACTTCCCTGAAACGTGGTCATTTCATCTTGACAGCAGCAGCAGTTAATAGGCAGTTAGTTAACAGCCCCCATAAATAGCTCTTTGAATTGATATTAACGGTGTTTCACATGGAGTCCACCTACTTGAAATGGCTAATAGATAGGGAGGTAACCATATTAAGCCAACATTATATTGGATTTTGAGGCTAATAAGGATATTTGAAAGTAATACAAACTTTCTGAAAATCGCAAGCTTCGGATTCTTGATTCTACTGTTACGATTTTTGATAGTTTTATAATTATCAGTTTACAGAAATATTATGACTTGTTTTTCTTTAATACATTTTGAACAGTAAGGTCATTGAAATGTAAATTATTTTGATTAACTATATAACAAATATTTGAATTGACAAAAAGAAAAATCTGTTACTGCAATTTACTGCATTTAGATTTGTTTTGCAAATCTGCCATCGCCAAATACCAATATATCTGTGAAAACCCAGTTGGCTCAGTTTTTCCCGCAGATATCAGTTTGAGATTTGTTCATCTTTATAGCAAAACTACTATTTCTTTGTTACAACTGGCCGCAATGTGTTCCCACAGAAGATCTCAACAGTTGCCCGTTTTCTAAGCCCTGATCAACTATAATATAAAATAGTATTGAACTGCGGCTTTAATGGTTACATACGTGATATTGTGCTAAAGCTAACAGGTCCCAGGTTAAGTTATCATCCTCACCAGTTGATGATCTATGTAGAAGATGAGGAAAAAAAGAAATTGCATGGTTCTTATACCACATTGTAGGGTTACGTTTGGAAAAATGTGGATCTTTGTTTTCCCAAAGTCCCAAGATGATGTCCTCAAATGTCTTGTTTTGTCCAAAACTCAAACGTATTCAGTTTTATTCTCACAGAGGAGAGAAGACACTAGAAAATATTCACATTTAACTGGAATCATATTTTTATTTTTTTTTTAAACATGAGATAATGGTGATAGAACACTGATGCAAAAAGACAACTATGGGTCGTATCTTTCACCCGGCGCAGCATAAAGGCCGATGCAGCTGTCTTTGTTAGTTTAAGACCAACGCAGTTGTCAATTTCCTGTCCAGCGCCCACGTCGTTTAGATAGCAAATGCACCTGCGCCCATCTGTGGCCCATGGGCGTGCTTGTCTTACAGGGAGGTGTGTTCAGGTGCATTCTGGGCGTATTGCTATCTTGAGGCAGCGGAAAGTGATCGCGCCATTGACCAACAAAAATCTGGTCTAAAGTCAATAGCCCAGCATTTCATTGTTATTTTAACAGCACATTACTGAAATGTGCCTAGCCTCGTGCTTATATAAAAAATAAATAAATACAAATATTACGGTGCAAATCCGACACCATAATAGCAATGTGCCAAGGTAAAAACGCGCATGGCTTTTAAAGGGAATGAGAGATGACTAAACGCTTCACGCTGTGCGCTTAGATCGTTAAAATTGGACCCTATATGTTTTAAGAAGAGGTAATACTGAATGATTCCAGCTTTGACTCAGTCACTGGAGATTCTCAATATTTGCCCGCTCACACATGAGCATACACTCCCCCTCAGTTTGAGACCAGCTTGTCTCCCATCAGATAGTGATTTTCTGGTAGCAGGTAGCGCTGGTCTCATTACTATTCCATTCACGCAGCATCCAGCCCTGGGAAAGCCCTCAATCCTTTAAGGTCGTCGTGGTGATGGATCTCTCAGATGTCAATCAGGAGATGAGCTAACTGTGATGTCAGAGAATCTCTCTACAAGGGAATCTTTCCCTTTTTTCTAAGCTTTTCATCCATCTCCTGCTCTGGCCTGTTTGAGCTTTTCCCAGAAGCACCTTCACATTCGTACGGTTTTACACATTCACAGTACAGTCAGTCTCTCGCTGTAGGATGAATTACCAATGAGAGTCTGGAAATGATGTATTCTGTGCTGACATGACAAGAAGCCAAAGACAAATCAAAGCCATTGTTTGTTATTAAAACATATACAGTATATAATGGAGCCAAAATCAATTATATTGTAATTAGGGCTGGGCGATATGGCCTAAAAATCAAATCCGATTTAAGATTTAAATCGGTTTTTTTTTTTCTCCCTCTACCTAAAATCAATCTGCAGAAATTGTTCAAAACAAGTTTTATTTTGTTTTGACTCATTCACACACATGGGGCATGTATACCATTATGATTATTCATGCCAATTTTGTGGAAATATAAATTGGTTTGAGTGTTTTCCCTACCAGTTTTTTTTTTTTTTTTTTTTTGGGGGGCTATATATTCAACAACAACAAAATGGATGCATGAGATAAAGCTGTTTTCAGACATAGGCCTACAGGTAATTCACTTCTCGTTCCTCGCTAAAAGTTCAAATCATTTTAACGTTATTGCGCAACCTTGCCCCTGTTTTCACCTGTTGCTGAGTAACGTACGTTAACATCCCATGATTGTCTCTTGAATGTAGCATACCTGTAGCAAGCTCCTCCGTAGCGATAAAAACAAACGTCGAAGCGGAGCTCCGTGCTACAGAGCGTTGATTGCTAGTTGTTTAAGCCGCTACAGACCTCCGTCACAGCTCGGTTGTATCAGCGGCATTTAGTAGATGTGTTGAGCCGCAAAAGAGTTCCTCAACACCAGCTCTGGTGCCCCGCATGGTGCTCCGTCAGGTCAGCGGTAGCTGGTGGTTCAGATATCCGAGAATAGGTGACTGTCAGCCAGGGACAGAGCACCGCGAGTTGCCGTTCATTTCGCCAGAGATTACAGTCAAGTAAGTAATGAAACAACTGTTTAAGAAAATAATTAATGTTAGTCCCTGTCGCTGCCATGTGCTCAGAAGT
Source organism: Perca flavescens (assembly GCF_004354835.1). Classification (NCBI taxonomy): domain Eukaryota; kingdom Metazoa; phylum Chordata; class Actinopteri; order Perciformes; family Percidae; genus Perca; species Perca flavescens. Next base: position 31,590,616 of record NC_041349.1, read on the forward strand.
GGCAAGCGCGCACGGGGGGTGGGGCTGAGCCCGTTCGGAGCTACGGGAGCCCAGAGGAGCGTCGGCGGATGTTAAGGAGAAAATCGATTTTCATTTACACAAAATCAACGTCAACTACACATTCGAGTTAATCGATAAATACAATTTATCGCCCAGCCCTAATTATAATCAATAGCCAAGCTTTCCATTGTGCCTGTTAAAGCTACATTATGGTGCCTCTAAATTAGTGCTCCTCAACCCCGCAGAGCCACTGCCCTGTACGTTTCAGCTATCTCCCTCCTAGGGGTGTTGAAATTAATCATTGCATGAATCATGCATCACGGTGCGGACAGACCATAATCAATTATAGCCTACTGATGTTACTTGTTGATTTTCTGGTCGCTGCTTTTTTAGATTTTGCCTTTTTTGTCTGCTGTGTTCAGACTCCGCTACATTCAGAAAGGGTCTTTTTGAAGGGCAGATACAATTTTAAAAATGGAATTTGTTGATTAAAACCATGTGTAGCAATATATAATAATATTCAGGAGGTTGCGCATTGTGATAGGGCTGGGCGATATGGAGTAAATTAGATATCACCATATTCTAAATACCTCTATCGATTTTGCGGCGATATTCTAGGTTTGACAATTGTTGCTCTAACAAAATATCTTCAGACTTAGAATTTAGATAAATAATCATCAGTAATGTGGCCATAATGTCAGAGTGGGGAAAAGGCAAATGATAGAACAGCTAGAACAGTCTGTTAAGTTCAGAAAAGTTCATCACTTTACTGTAACGCAGCCTTTAAAACCAGGAAAAGACAACACTTGTATCATATTACGATATCCAAAATCTAAGACAATATCTAGTCTGTCGATATAATATCCATACGCTGTATTGCCCAGCCCTACATTGTGCTGCTTCGTGATATCAAGTCGTGAGACCAGTGAAGATTCACACCCCTACTCTAGCTAGGGTTTGCTACCATTCACATTTGAACTGATATGTAATTCAGTTCCGAGACCCAATGCTTCGTTTTTTCAGTACTTTATCCTCTCTGTAATAACATAGATGCAATTTCAGTTATAAAAAAATAAGCCAAACTAGGGCGTCTGGGTAGCTCACATTTTTTTAGAGCACGCACCCACATACTGAGGCTCAGTCCTCAACGCAGCGGGCCCGAGTTCGGTTCCGACCTGCGGCCCTTTGCTGCAAGTCATTCCTCCCTCTCTCTCTCCCCTTTCCAGTCTAAGCTGTCCTGTCAAAAATCAAGGCCTAAAATGTCCAAAAAGAATAAATAAGCCAAACTATTGTTATTCTTACATCATTTGACCCCACCCTCCCGTTCCTGCCCCATGTCAACTACATGACCAAAACACCGCCTTCCACCCTCACGGTCACCTTCTGCTGCAGAAATGCTCATTTGTGCATTTGTAACATCCAGGCTCGACTACTGCAACAGTTTCCTGTGTGGTACCACAAAGCAAGTCCTTGAAGAGTAACCTTGGTATTTTTCAGACTGACCTATTTTCCGGTCTTTGTGTCAAGTGAGTGATTGGAACAACTTTTGAAATTGGTCTAGTACGGAGCGAGAATGCGGATCATGCTCTCTATAAAAAGGATGATAAAGATCTACATTACCAAGCTCTGTTTCCATGGTGTTGTCACTTGCTGTTGTAAAGGACATATGCTATATCTTGCTTGTAGGTTTTAGTTTATCCATGACTATCACCAATAAATGAAATACAAATGATCATGTTTCAAAGCTGTCCAGAGCAAAGATCTTCAACAGGGGAGTTGTTTTTTTTTTTTTTTTTTTTTTTTTTTTAAAAAGAAAATATTTATTTATTTACATGAATCCAACATAATGTTTTTTTTTTTTGTAATGTACACAAAATTGATTATAGGCTTACTGGCCTGTCGATAAGCTAGCCATAAGGTAGCCATCCACAGATACAGTTAAGCTTGTGCCACATTAAAACATGATGTATAAATATATCAATATGCCAACAGTTTTTTTTTTATTTTAAAAGCTTATTGTATGCACCATTCTTTAAAAAAAAAAAAAAAAAAAAAAAAAAAAGTGTAAAGGCTTTAGGTTACCCATTGCGTTATTCTAGGTCCACTTTAATATGCAACTGATTTTTATACAAGATATGCAGTAAGGTCAATCTTTCTTTTTCAGCTAAGGGGTCCTTGGCCTAAAAAAACGTTGACCAGCCCTGGTCTAGAGATTGGAACAGGCTATCTTGCTCTACCAAAGCCTCTGTAACCCCTGAGCTCCTGTACTCCACGAGTGGTCAGAGGCATCATGTCAGTCTTAGTTTCACACCATGTCATTACATGTCCATTAGGCAGTGTAGCTACAGTAATTGGCTTAGTGAAAGCTCACCGGCGGAAGAGTTCTTCCCTCTGCTGCCTTCATCTTCTTGTTCATCAAAGTGAAAGAGACAGCCTTGCTCATAGGACCTGAGCACTTAAACTAGAGCAGCATCAGTGCCATATGTGCCAGCAAATTGCCATGGGGATGCATGTTTGCATCTGATAAACATGGCGGTCTAGTGTGTTTAATATTTAACAGTGAAAATATCATTACATGTAATGTCAATAACTACGGTTTATTATCTTATTATATAAACTGCTATTTCAGGGTTATATCGGCATTTTTAAGCCACACTGCAATGTGATTAAAAACACACTAGAAGGCACTGGGAGACACTGAAAGAAATCTTTCCTTTCGAAATTCATATTGATGCTGAAACATTTAAAAAAGAAATAAGCGTATTTTCAATTGAACTAACCTAGAGCTTGATTTATTCCCATCCCCAGTTGCAGAAATTTTATTACTTGCATTTTTTTGTTATATATGTTCAAATTGTGGGTCTAATCGGAAAAGCTGAAATGTCTTGCATTTTTGAAAATGCTAATATTTACTCTAATTTTACATTACTGAATTCATTCTAAAACCATTTTCTTTATTGCAAGTCAAAGGAGAAGCTACAAACATGGGCTATGAGCTATAGCCAGCTTTTACGATGACCATAAGAACTCTTATTATAAATTATTATTTCAGAAGTGTGGATGTCGGCTCATGAACCTCCATGCAGTAGGTTTGTGTCCACAGCTGGATCTGCCTCCTTTTAGAGAGAATCAAAGTGAATATTGTTAATGTATCTTTGTATGAGTATATAAGCTCTGAGAATGTGTGTACTGTATGTAGATGCATCTATTTTTAAATAGGATTACCAATTGTTATATTTAGACCATTGACTGTGCCAACCTTTAGTAGCTTATCATTCCAAACACCCTACAAAGCTATGCAGAAGACCAATGGGGCGGGTAATCTGGAAGTTTGAATTTGGTTTCTTGTAACGAATTAAGGAAAAAATCGAATTATGGTATTTCTGCCAGATGTTGCGATTACGATTAGAGTTGTTGTTATTAAAGTTTAGCTAAAGTTTTGTCTGTAACAGATAAAACATGTTGAGGAACATTATAACATGAGTCCCCATCAAAACTGCTCTATAGGGTATGCAAGTAACATAGATATGAATTTCCAGCAATAAGTGATATGTAACATTATTCCAGCATTTATCTTAAAGTGCCCATATTATGGAAAAAAAACACTTTTCTGGTTTTTGGGGTGTTCTTTTGTGTCTCTGGTGCTTCCACACACATACAAACTTTGAAAAACATCCATCCTTGCTGTTTTGAGTGAGATAGGGTTTCTGAATGTGTCCTGCCTTCCAGCTCCTGGTGAGCTGGTCAAAATCGGCTCGGACTGTGATGTCACAGTCCGAAATGAGCTGGCTAACCACAACAGTTAGCTCGTAGCGTTAACATGCTAATGCTAGCATGCTACGTCGTTCTCAATAGCAAAGCACTGTTACAACACACACAAGTTCACCATTATCTACAAAAGAACTACTTCCATGTGCGCCCTCATTTAAAAGTCTCCCAGCTAATCCTGCCTTGTAAATGACCAAAGTTGGAGAAAGAGGCTTTCTTTAACTGTCTCTAGAGTTAGCTAGCTGACATGCTCTACATCTGAGCTACTGGGCATGTGCGAGTGCAATCAAAGATGGTACAGAAGAAGAAAAGAGATCTCACTCTGTAGCTAAAACAGAAACCAGGTGAAAAGAGGATCGGCAGCAGTGAGAGACAGCTGTGCAGTACAACAAAAATATGGTGTTTTTTGAAAATTAAACCATGTAAACCTATTCTGGTAGAACCTTAAAATACAGTTATGAACCTGAAAATGAGCATAATATGGGCGCTTTAAGAAAAAGCATTAAATATAATAACAAAGAGGAATAAATCATGTTAAACCTAATGTTACACCAAACATTCCACTAAATATTGCACATTAAATTAATCCAGGCCTTCACGATTAGCTAATCTCATTCTTTCAAATTTCCATCTGAAAACGATTTATCGTTCAGTTTATAGTTCAATCTATAAAAACTGATTTATTTCAAGATTCCTACAAATCTCAGACGGGTAACCGCAGTAGGATCTAATTTCACTTTGAAACCGATCTATTGAAGGACCCAGACTAACTGATACTGAACTGAGTTTTAGTCAAAGACTGGTATTGGTCGTATTGGCAATATTGTCAAACCAGTATGTTGGAAGGGTCCATTGAAATGGACTGGACAGCAGTGCTTGTATTGATGAGTGTGTGTCTATACGCTTGTTCTTTGGGGGCTGACTGACTATAATCATTTAAACTCTTCAACTCTCTCGCAAGATAACAATGAGTTTTAAAGCCTCTCTCTGTGATAATGTTGCAAGAACAAAAAGCAAAAAAAAAGAATAAAAAAAATTATTGCAGTAAGTGGAGACTATCAGTAAGTTAGTGTTACACAGTTGTCATTCTCATGTCTGTGTTGTGACAATCCATTGTGAAGATGGAGGAAACAGTCTGGAGCAATGGGCAAATTCATAACGTGGATGACTTAATTCACTACTACATGTTAGCATTACAGAAAAAGTCATCATTTTGGTTGATTATTTTTGGCACGATTATTTTGGTCAATTTTGAATTCATGTTTATTTAACACTATTACCGATCATGCTTACCACTGTAAGCATGATCGGTCCGTCTACAGTAAAGGCAATGAGTCTGTTACCTCATTAGACAGAAATTGATATGCATTTGCCTGGTATTTCTAAAAATGTTATAAACAAAAATGTTGATTTGTGCTTGAGTTAATGAAATCCCAATCAACAAAACCGCTTTAAAAAGTAATATTAATATTACATACCACCATTAAAATCACCGGGAGAGTCGGACACAGCCAGACACTGGACGGTTAAACGGAGATTAGCTCTCCTACTAAACTGTTGCTTGGTAGATTATTAAACACAATCGAAGAGGTTTTGAATTGACTTTCTTTTTTTTTGCTTTTTTTTAAAAATCTCAATTCTTATCATTTTGGTGCTGGTGATTTTCCTTTTGGGGGCTGGCTATAACCTCTTTGTGGGGGGGGCGCGCCAAAAATTCCCTAGTCAGACTTTACAGTTTAAATCAAATCAAACTTTATTTCTATAGCACATTTCCTATAAGTTAATATAACACAATATGCTTCACACAAACAAGTGCTCTTACAAATAAAACACTTTATACATAGTTATACAGAGGATATTAGGCACACACTCACACACACCTAAAAGATCAACATTGAACAGCGACAAACTCTGTTAATCATAAACCTTTGTAAAAAAAGGTTTTATCCTTTTTTTTTTAAATATTCAGTGTGGAGGCCTCTCTCAGTTCCACTGGCAGGGTGTTCCATATCTTTGGGGCATAGACACAAAAAGCAGCCTCCCCTGCTCTGGAGTTACAGCGAGGGACCGTTTAAAGACCACTGCCTGTGGATCTGAGGAGTCTTGCTGGTTCATATATAATGAGCATGTCTCTAATATACTGAGGTGCAAGGCCGTTCAGAGCTTTATATACTAGGAGCAGAATCTTAAAATCAATTCTAGCCTTTACTGGGAGCCAGGGTAAAAGTCTAAGGACAGGTATAATATGTAATATGTTCCAGAACACGTGCAGCTGCATTTTGAATTAATTGTAATTGCTGCACAGTTGATTTTGGAATGCCGGTGAAAAGACCGTTACAATAATCTAATCTACTCGTTATAAATGCATGGATCAATTTTTCAGCGTCTTCCTTTGACAGAAAGCCCCTTAATTTAGAAATATTTTTAAGATGGTAGAAGGCTGATTTTGTGACTTGGTTGATATGACGCTTAAAATTTAAATCACTGTCTAATATAACACCCAGATTTCTAGCTTTGCTTTTGCTCTCTAGAGACAGAGAACTGAGATAAGCCATAATTTTCTGTCTTTGAGCCTTAGCACCAAAGATAAGTATTTCTGTTTTATCCTTGTTTAGTTGTAGGAAGTTCTCTGATATCCACATATTAATATCACCGATACAATTGATTAGAGAGTGTATGGGATTCATGTCATTAGGACTTAAGGATATGTATAGCTGTGAATCATCTTTATAACGTGCAAGTGGGAGCATGTAGAGATTAAACCATAATGGTCCAAGAATTGAACCTTGGGGAACTCCACACATAGTTGCCTTTTTGTCCGAGACAAAATCCCCCAAGGACACAAAGAATTGCCTATCCAACAGGTAAGTTCTAAACTAGTTTAAGACTGGACCAGACAGGCCGACCCAAGTTTCTAATCTGTGTAATAAAATCTGATGGTCAACGGTGTCAAAGGCGGCACGGAGGTCCAGAAGCACAATAACGGATAATTTATTAGAATCAGTATTTATATGCAGATCATTCACAACTTTAATAAGTGTGGTTTCTGTGCTGTGATAAGGCCGAAAGCCTGATTGATAATTATCCAGGAGGTTGTTTAACGTTAGATAATTATTGAGCTGAAAAGCAACAGTTTTTTCTATTTTTTTTCTATTATATTTTTTTGATCTATAGTGCACACCTTCAAAAGTTGTACTGAGGGAGGATGCAAAATGCTGCCCTCAGTGTGTTTGGAGCGTGTGGCCAGGCATTACACATTGCACGTGTTACCACACTGAGAGGGAACAACCGTTCACTGTGTTCAGAACTCACACAGCTACTTGCTGCTGCTGCCAATGTGGAGTAGTATTTTACATAACCAAATAATCTCTCTCCTTCCCTCCCTTACAGTGCGGCTCCATGACAGCATATCAGAGGAAGGATTCCACTATCTGGTCTTTGACTTGTAAGTGCGGGATTTATATTTTGCATATCACATTTATGCACATTCACAATCCACACGGTTAGACACGTGCCGGACACACAGGAACACACATTGACATATGCTCAGGAGAGGTAGAAGCTGACAACTGCCAATCACATGACCTGTCACTGAGGCACTGTGGGAGATGGGGTAGACGCGGCGCGTTCCTGCGTTGGTTTGCCGCCTCTTTGCTCCATCTGTTTCTGCAACACCATGTGCCCAGTCATCACACACGCGCACACACACACACACACACACACACACACACACGCACACACACACGAGACAATACAAGCAAGCTTGATTCCATCATGTAGGATCATACTGTATACTGTATTTCCACATTAAATAACTAAAATCGAAGGTAGATTACTTTATTTACTCATCTTTTTATTTACATCAGTGCTTTTTCTTATGTGACAAATCAAAAATGGCCGCCCATCAAAAAGCTTCAAATAATAAATTAAATCACATAAAATTGTTTGTTTTTTGTCCTGTTATGTCCTACAGATGTGCTCTGTTAATCACAAGTCCTTTCTCTCTTTAGTAAAACAAATCTGTAGAAATATAGATGGAATACGAGGGGAAATTTGTCTTGGACATAGTGCTACAATCTGTTGCTTCACAACACAATCATGTAACAGAAAACATTCTAAAATCGACATAAAAACATAAACGTAAGATCATAAGATCAACAAAGCATCTTGGGACGTAAAGTAAGGACACATGACTACAGACAATACGACATCTTAAAAAGTGACTTTAATAAGTGTGCATTTCAAAAGGTGCGGTGTATTTATTGCACTTTGTTCTGTTAATATAAAAAGGACAATTAAGAGAATGTTCAACTTCTGCAATGGTTTAGGTGTGAGCTAGTATAGACGCCTTGAGTGCTGTCATGGCTGCATGTGTTTCACTCTTCATAGTGGAGATTTAGTTTTTCAGGTCAGCCTTAACTTCTCTGATTCTAGCATCGTTAGTAGCACAAATGTCTTTTTTGCTCCGTGACACCTCTTCACGAAATGACTCAAGGGCGTCAAGTGGGCTACTTTGTCAGCTGGGACACTAACGATACTCCCTCCTCTTGCGTCAACCGGGCCTCCTATGGAGCTAAATCGGGGCCAAATGTTTTGTTCATTCAAAAAAAATATATATAGTTGAAAAAATAAAGCTTGAAATTGAAAATTTAAGTTTTGGTCAAAACTTGGAAAAAATAAAACCATGTATTTGAACTAAAAATAAGTGTACCAATTTTTCTTTCAGTTTGAATAAAATATAGATTCAATTCTGGAATTATTTTGAATAAATTATAAATTTTCATTTTTCACTTTTATATTTGTTTTCAGTTCCACATTTCATGTTTTCAGATTCAAAAGTTATTTTTTTTTTTACTTCAAAATTTTTTTTTACGGCTTCAAATCTTTTTTTTTTTTTTCGGTTTCAGATCTGTTTTTCACTTTCAGATATTTTTTTCGGTTTGAGACTTTTGGCCCTGATTTGGCGTGGGGGGGCGTGGCTTCAACTCAGAGGGGCGTGGCATTATGAGTGACAGCCTATCAAAGAAGGCAGAAGACTCCTCTTTCATGTTGACTTCAGGGAATGGTGTTACTGTGAGAACTATGACTGAATGCTTTCTATCCACTATATACATGTGATTTTTACTTAAACTGATGCCAGTGACAAAGTTCCATTTAAAAAATGTTTTGGACAACAAATGGTACCAATTACATTATAAGAGCAATAAACTGTGCCAGATTGTGCAGTTCAGCAGGAACAATGACTTCTCCCACTTCCATGTATGACTTATAGCACCACAGTATTCACTGGCACCAGCCCACAGGTAGGACATGTGAAAGATATTAGCATTTTTGAATAGATACTTTGCGACGTTATCCCCTCAGTGGCATTTTTTTTTTTATTAACACATAAAAGGAAAATAGGTGGACAGCTGGACAAAGCTGGCAATCAAGCATCGCTAGCACTAAAGTTAGCATTAACTAACGTTAGCTTCACACTAGCTGGTGTTTTTACACTAATTTCAGTGTCCAGCTCAAGTTTTTTTTACTTTAACGTGTATTGGTCTTTGTTAACCTCGGTTTGTCAGAATGACCATAACTTGACACTGGCTGCAGTGAAGAAGGTCTCCTTTTATAGAGTAGACAAATATGACTTTACATTAATGCTCTGGCCTGATAAATTACGTTTTACACTATAACTTTACATGTAACAGCATGACAGTTATGCCTTACAAAATATGCCAAGTGGGCAAACTTTGAAGGCTTCTACCACAGCCTAACTTAAGTATCAGAATACACTAACTTGTCTTTTTTTGTATTTGTATGTCTTACTGTCTGTTTTCTGGACCGTGTGTGTCCGTAATAAAAGCTTTGATTGATTGATTGATTAACAAAGCGGACCAGGACAAGTTATGTTGTTTAAACGAACCATGAAAAAGGTAACACTAGCAATGTTAGTTATCTATAATGTTTTACATTATATGTAGACCATTTACATTTTTATATTATATGTTTTATAAGGCTGTACGGCTGCAGGCAGCCACTGTCGAGTTATGGTCATTCTGACAAACAGAGGTTAACAAAGACCACTACACGTTAAAGTCAAAAACTTGAGCTGGACACTAAAATTGGTGTAAAAACACCAGCTAGTGTGAAGCTAACGTTAGTTAATGCTAACTTTTTTGTGCTAGCGATGCTTCATTTCCAGCTGTCCACCTATTTTCCCTTTATGTGTTAATGCCACTGCGCGGGATAATGTCCCAAAGTATCTATTCAAAAGGCTAATATCTTTCACATGTCTTACCTGTGGCTGCGCCAGCAGGTTGCCTTTGGCGGAGCGGACGCTATGCTGACTGCCGAGTGAATACTGTGGTGCTACATTCAATGTCATACATGGAAGTGGGAGAAGTCATTGTTCCTGCCGAACTGCACAATCAGTTTATTGCTCTTATAGTGTAATTGGTACCATGTGTTGTCCAATACAATTTTTTAAATGGAACTTTGTCACTTGCATCAGTTTATTAAGTAAACATCACATGTATATAGTGGATAGAAAGCATTCAGTCATAGTTCTCACAGTAACACCATTTCCTGAAGTCAACATGACGGAGGAGTCTTCTGCCTTCGTTGTTAGGCTGTCACTCATAATACCACGCCCCCCACGCAAAATCAGGGCCAAAAGTCTGAAACCGAAAAAAAATTATCTAAAAGTGAAAAACAGATCTGAAAACGAAAAAAACAGATCTGAAAACGAAAAAAAAAGATTTGAAACCGAAAAAAAAAGATTTGAAGGCGTAAAAAAAATAAGTTTTGAATCTGAAAACATGAAATGTGGAACTGAAAACAAATATTAAAGTGAAAAATGAAAATTTATAATTTATTCAAAATAATTCCAGAATTTAATCTATATTTTATTCAAACTGAAAGAAAAATTGGTACACTTATTTTAAGTTTGAATACATGGTTTTATTTTTTCCAAGTTTTGACCAAAACTTAAATTTTCAATTTCAAGCTTTATTTTTTCAACTATATATATTTTTTTCAAATGAACAAAACATTTGGCCCTGATTTAGCTCCATAGCCTCCCTCCGTCGATGTGTTTTTTGTCGTTTTGGGCTTCACCATCATTGGTAGTTGGTTTAGGTCACAGGTAGAGGGATATTTATATGCAATGCAATGAAGTTGCGAGGTGAACTGGATCTGATTTGTTTGTGAAAGTTTTAAAGTAAAACTGCGGAGCTAGCAGAAAATTGCGACTACCTCATCATGCCCCGGAACCGGACATTGATTTTAAACATATTTAAACATAGCATTCATCATTTGAAATGAATGTGAAAATTTGCATGGCCGAAACCAACATTTCGGTGACAAAGTTAAACCCCCAATGTGTTGTTATGAAGCGGAAAATGTGATCTGTCTGCCTAATTTCCTCCAGCACAAAGCATTGCACTGAATGTAATTTAAATATGAAACAAAATATTGTTATGTTGGCATTTTACTTTGTCTTCGGTCTCTTATCAGTTTTTATGTATGCCTACAGTGAGTCCCAAAATGCAGCTGTATATGTGCTTTGTATTTAAATAATCAACCGGTTTTTCTGTAGTCTTTCTCTATTACGGTACAGCCACATTTTCTAAATTTGTTGTTGAAGCAATCCCTAAAAATGTCCTCATTGTAACCCTAATATCCTGGGCTTTCTCTGTCGCTTGCCTTCTTCCTTCAAATCTCTCCGTCCTTGTCACTCTCCTTCATTCCTTCTCTCTCCTGTGTATTGTCAGCTGTTGTTTGCCATTTAGCCTGGCAGTCAGAAAGGAAATGGCTACAAATGTGTATAAAAAGGTGTGAACAGAACACAGGGTGTTCTTTTCATGGCTAAAAGTCAAAAACCGGATAGAAAGCATTCCTCAGTCTTTGCAATAACACTGTTTCGATACACCTTAACCAGAATATGGTCATGTTAAGCGTCTGAGCGTGGTCGTGGGTTATAACTGCCCCCACCTACCCCGGAAACAATTTGTCGGCGCTGGTACCCTTGCAATAACAACAAAACAGCATTTCTTTGATCAGCGGCAGCCTACGGCCCATCTGCTTTAATCTCATTGGCTCGTTCAGTTTATTCTGATCAGTTTTGCGTTGGCAGAGCGCGACCCGCTGTACCGGAGGTATAGAATAGAATACACTTTATTGTCCCTGATGGGAAATTTGTCTTGGACATAGTGCTACAATCTGTTTCTTCACAAGGAAAACATAAATCTACATGAAGTAAAATCAACATAAACATGAGATCAACAAAACGTCCTAGAACACAAAAGAAGGACACACATGACAGCACAGACAACACAACATCCTAAGAATTAACTTTAATAATTAAAGTGCAAAAAGTGCTGGTGTATTTATTGCACCCCTGTCTGCTGCGCTAAGATTTACTATTAGAGTTCAGCAGCTTACCCACTGTGCAGGAGGTAGAGTTTACGCCATCACTCTTCCCATTCTTCCCTGCCCATGTATACGGGGAGAACTGGCATAACCCGGTTATTCACTTACCCCGGTTGCTGCTGTGCATGTTGACGCAATGATTGTAACGGCGAGAACATGCTGGATCAGAGAAAATCCTAATCAACTCCGTGTTTGAATCGCGTAGCTGCTGATTGAAGGCCACCGAGACTCTGCAGACCTTACAGCTGGATCTGTCACAACACCAAAGTGATTAAAAGTTGCATGGAACGTTAATGTGGAAACCCCCGAAGACTCCGAGTGGTAATGGAAAAAGTTTTGCCTTCAACTAGCCTTCAAGTCATTCTCCATGTTTTGAGCAAATTGACCCGCTGGCCCACTTTAAAGTGTTTTTAAATGTTTAAAACACAACTCCATTGATGTTTAACATGAAGATCAGTTTGCTTGACATAGTTAGTAGGGCTAGGGAACTTAACTAACAGCAGTGAAATATTAAGAGATATCCTGGCTTTAGTCGCCGTCAGCGGTACCGTATAAACAGAAAATATGTATGTCAATCATTGGTAAAAATAAAAAAATATGGATTCTAGGGAAAAGAATCTGTTCTATAAATAGTCACAAAAAATCACGATACAAACTATTTTCGATTTTATTTTTTCATCTCTTACACTTACACATAGAATTCCAAAAATCGATTTTTTTATATATATATATATTTTTTATATATATATATTTTTTTATATATATATATATATATATATATATATATATATATATATATATATATATATATATATATATATATATATATATATATATATATATATACTGAATGGTGCACCTCTACCAACAATATACCAGCCTACAAGTCCAGCTGAGATGATTAGACCATTAAACGCACAGCTGTTTGGATCCTTTACACTTTCTAAAATGTTTTAATACTTTAACTACATTTTCCTGATGATATGCACTTTTACTGAAGTAACATTTTCAATGCAGGACTTTTACTTGTAACGGAGTATTTTTACAGTGTGGTATTTGTACTTTTACTGAAGTAAAGGATCTGAATACTTATTCCACCACTGATTATTACTGCACCTCCATCCTATTACAGATATTCGAGTTGCCATTGCTCAATAGGAAAAACTCTCTGGCTTTTAGCCGTACCCTCATGGAAAGACATGGAAACTTCCTCCAGCTGAACAAACAATGTCCACATACCGTATGACCATATCTGCTGAAATATGTTGTTTTAATGATCTCAACATTAGGCATAAAAGCAAGCATGATATCTTTCTTTTGACCCAGTTGTTCTGAACAAAAAAAACCCCCTTCTGGATGAGATTCCCAACAACCCAACAACATAATCAAGCCTTTTTCCCCTCTCCAGATGCAGAAATGAACATCTGTGATTTGACAGTTCACTTCTTTTCTAGACATGCATGTATTTTCCTTCCAACTTTGTCTTTCTGTTTTTTTTTAAATGTGTGTCTCTCTCGTGCAGAGTTACCGGTGGGGAGTTGTTTGAGGACATTGTTGCCAGGGAGTACTACAGCGAAGCTGATGCCAGGTCAGTGTAATGCTCTGTAGTTGTATTATTGTATGGATATTTCTGAGTTTGCTGTATACATGTGAGGTGAAACCATTTGAATCTACTGTGGCACCAAAGGCATATTCAAGCAGATACGCACTATAGAACAGGTAACAAAATGAAATTCATACAAAACATGAAATTGCATTTTAATACCGGTCAACGTGTATGTGAATTTATCATGCACACAGAAAAATACAACCCTTCCTCATTATGCAGTGCATAAGTGTAGAGCTGGGTGATATGGAGGAAATCAAATGTCAAGATATTTTTGAGCAAATACATCCATGTCGATATTGTGGTGATATTGTAGGGTTGATTATTGCCGCTTTCACAAAATATTAACACAATGAGATTTTGGATAATCGCCAATAATGTGGATACAATGACTGAGTGGGTAAAGGCAAACAATAAAACAACTAGTAAGTCTGGTAAGGTCAGAAAATGACATCACTTTACTGTAACGCAGCCTTTAAAACCATGAAAACATCATATCCCAATATTATGATATCCAAAATCTAAGATATCTGGCCTCATATATCGATGTCGAGATAATATTGATATATTGTCCAGCCCTACATAAGTGTTTCCTGTTGTGCTACCTTTGATATGCCTTTTATAGCCAAAACCTCTGTCCTTTGACTATGGATCTACTTCTCCTGATTTCACTTTCTGACCAGTTATTAAAAATCCACTCAACAAACATAGACAGCTTTAGATGTAAAGGATCTGGCTTCTGTTTTGTAGTGGATGTTATTGATTTTTCAAAACGATTTTAAAGATGACAGTCTTGTGTCCTTTGTATTTTTTTCTTTCCCTTTCCACTTGCATTAAGAAACTGCCATCTGTTTCTTTCCAAGAGTGATCAACATCATGGTATTCAGCCAGAGACGTTGCTCAGCAGTTCCTCTGTGCAACTCCCCTAAAATCACTTTTACATTTCTCTTTTATTGTGAGTTTAACAGACACCATGCATGTTATTTAGTGAGCTTTGGAGCTGTTGGTAGCTTTCTGTATTTGAGGAACTTCAACTCTTTTGAGAGAGAGTTTCAGCACCTAAATCGCTAGGCCAGCTGTTTCTCCTGTTTACATCTAGCTCCATCTATGTAGGCCTGTAACAATTATTACATAATTGTTTGATTATCAATTTGTTCTTACATAAGCGCAGTTTCTTTGTTTAACCACACTTTATTGCTAACACTAGCTAAGGTCTTAATGACTGTTGATGGTAATTGTTGATTTTGTTTACATATGCCGAATTTGAATTATATAAGTGATTAGTGGTCAGACTGTGGAGCTAATGCTAGGCTAGTTGTTGGCACTTGACCCTACACACAACAAAAATGACAAGGGGGGGAGGGTACAGTTAGAAAAATTTGTTTTATGATAATAAAGAGGCGTGGTTTACTTCATAGCCTGTGTATCTGTGTTATTCCTTTACCTGGGTCACATAACTGTGATATAACCAAAAGATGTCTCCTGGATTTCATTCAAAATTTGTTTAAAAGAGATATATATATATATATATATATATATATATATATATATATATATATATATATATATATATATATATATATATATATATATATATATATATATATATAAATAAATAAGATTAGACTAAAAAAGAGAATTATATTGTTAATTGTAATTATTTCTGAGACAGTTAAATGTACAGCAAAATGTGGAACCATTACAGCTCTACATTTATGCTAAGCTAGGCTAACCACACCCCGACTCCGGCTCTGGACTTAACACACATTCATTAACATCTTCTCATCTCACTCTTGAAAAGAAAGCAAATGATTGGGTTTCCCAGTGTTGAACCATTCCTTCACATCTTGTCCCTTGTCAACCAGGTGTTATTCCATGTGTTTGCCGTGTTCTGTCAGCCTGTTGTTGTTCCTGTGTTTCCTGACATTTACCTGTTCTCCCTCTCCTCTTTTTGCTTCTGGCCCGGTATCTCTCTCTCCTCCACAGTCACTGCATACAGCAGATTCTAGAAAGTGTAAATCAATGCCATGTAAATGGCATAGTGCACAGGGACCTTAAGGTTAGTAAGTGCCACAGTAACTGCTAAAAAGACCCGCCCACCTGCGGAACCTTTGCCTCTCTCCTCCGCTGCCTGATCCACTGACCAATTAACCTTTCACTCAAAACCACACCCCCTCCTCCACCAGTCAGCCTCACACAGCGCCAGCTGACAGGAGGGTTCAACAGCCACCTGCTGCAGGGCCTTGTGGGCTGGTTGGCTGGAGAGGAGGCGGTAGGTCGGGTACTATCCTGTCTGCCAGGGCACAAAGTGCATGTAGCATCCGTCCAGAACCATGCTCTGACACAGCCACTGAGAGGCTGTCACCTGGGGGAGGAGGAGGAGGAATGATGTGTGGCTTCCTGTATAGATTTAGGACTCTGATGTAAAAATGTATGACTCTAAATTTGTCCTAGTACCACAGTTATGGATTTTATCATCAAAACACTGATCTGTACTGTGTTTGAACCTAAAGCCCCTCCACTGTCGGTAGCACCGTTAAGTCAGCGTAATGTACATCAATTGTTAAAAATAAATCCGATACTTAAACAAGGATGTGGCTCTGTCTACCCTGGGGCAATTTGAGGGGAAATATTTCCTATCCACATCTTTAACCAGTGCTGCAATTGTGATTTAAATCGGGCTCTGTTGCTGTATTGATAGTGTTGGTGGTCTACTCTACATAGAACTACTTTGAAACAAGATGTTTATATCAAGCAGAGTCACAAACCTACAGACCCCAGCAGGTCTCATGGAGATAAAAACGAATTTCATAACTTGATCTTTGCAATTGTGCACAAATGACTATTTTGTACCGATATCTGTACTGGAAAAACCTCAGATAGTGCCTAAAATCCTGTTATCGTATCGGCCAGTATGTGAGTCTACGCACTGATCTGATACCACATAATTTAGCCCCGAAAACAACAACTTTAAAGTAGTTTTACCTAGATAAAACGGCTGTTTGCTAAGGTTTAGCCTTCCGCTAGCTCACTAGTAGACCAAACTGGAATTTATTTTCTTTGCCGCTTTAAAAATATATTGTTAATTGCAATTATTTCTGAGACAATTAAATGTACAGCAAAATGTGGAAGCGTTACAGCTCTACATCTATGCTAAGCTAGGCTAACCACACTCTGACTCAGCTCTGGACTTAACACACAGACATTAACATCCTCTCATCTCACTCTTCATAAAAAAAAGCTGTTTGCTAAGGTTTAGCCTTCCGCTAGCTCATTAGCGGACCAAACTGGAATTTTTCTTTGCCGCTTTAGTAACTGTAGCCCACACGGAAAGTTGCGCTGGCAGCTACTGTTTTTAGAGTGGGGAAGAAGAATTGATTTCCTGTTGAGTGTAGTCTCGTATGGTCAGAGCGCTGATCTCCACAGCGCTGAGTCAGTGATAAATGGAGTATGGAGAATGTTAAACATTGTTTTTTATTAAATTTTCATAACAGATACAATTTATTTTTACACCAGATCACATTTGTTGGATACAGGTGCAGCAAAAATCACCTTAGGGTCAAGTGGAATAGTTGATATTTTATTTAACATCTCTCAAACATTTAACATCTCAAACATAACCCAGCACTGTTTGACGATCAGAATCCAAAACAGAACCATTTAAAAAATTGTGAATCCAAAATCAAACTGAAAGTTAGTTTTGACAGAATGAAAAGAGGAACAGAACCTGCAAACCCTTCAACACTGTTGGCTTCTTATGGAGAAGCAGTAAGTGAGTCACAGCACACCTTCCTCCGTCTCCCTGTCTCCCAGGGCTCAGCCTCCAGTCGGCCGGGGCTAACACACCTTCTGCTCAGAGACTCGGGGAGAGAGTCCCCCGTGTTTTTACAGCAGTAGACGGCAACAAAATTACAGCAATACAGCCCATCACGACAAACATCAATTGGTGAATGTGGTAACAAAAAAAACCCATTTTGAACATTGAGTTCGTGGCTGCTGGGTGGCTCAGTCCCACAGTGCTGCACCGTCTCTCTGCTAACATGGCCGGCCGCTCCCCGAGTGTCCCAGACAGCTCACAGACCGTGGGTGGGAGCTTGTCACTAACCCATGGCCCCCTGGTGTTTGCATGCAGTCATTGCATTCAGCAGATCCTAGAGGCTGTACTGCACTGCCACCAGATGGGCGTGGTCCACCGCGACCTCAAGGTGAGTACACTCTGCCACGGAGACCAAACGCATCCATGTTCTACACTTCCTTTTTGTCCCGTGGCCTCACACTCCCTACACTGCTGTCCTGTCCTTTGATAGGTCTCTCCAATAATTATTTTCTGTTTGATTCTTCTTTCTTCACATCTACGGTGATGTATCTCTAACTCCACTCTGTCATATTACACCATTACTTTGCCACTTCACTTGGAGGTGTTGGGTCATGTCTGGATAAAATACTGTATCAACGTCACACTGAGCAGCCAGTCCACCTGCCCCGACGATTGCTTAAAGAGTGTTAATGAGCCTGAATAATGAGGCAGTCCTCAAGTTACTCTACAGTTTAATACAGCAGTGCTGTCTCTATATGGGCCTTGTTAAAAAGCTGCAGTGTTGAGCAGTAGTGCATTACTAAGTGTGTATATATACTGTAATATATTATTGGTTTCCACCGTAACGAGTGGTGTAAGGTAGCGATCACTGTTTTTTGAAGTCCAATACCGATTATTAGTAGTTAATGAAGCTGATAACCGATATTTGGAATATATATATATATATATATATATATATATACATACATACATACATACATACATACATACATACATACATACATACAGTGAAAATTAAAATCTAGATTTTGGATTGTTACAAACTAAAAACTTTGTTTAAATGCTTTAAGCAATTATTTAATAAATGAGAAACTTTCAACATAATACCCAGTGATGGTCAGATAGTTGTGGGCGGGACATGAAGTCCGACTCAGTGGTGAGTGAAACCGAAGCAGAGGGACAGACACAGAGCTGTAGCCGAGCCAAAGTAGACCACTTTTTAATTCATTAACTTTATTAGGCAAATAAAACACTGATACAGATAATCTGCAAACTACCAAGAAACGGCTTGTTTTGGTGGAACATTTGCACCCCGTACGAGAAAATTCCTCATACAATATTAACTGTTGACACAATACAGTAACGTGAGCTATTTAAATTGTCTGGATACATGGTTAAACCTCATTGGCTCTTACCAGTTTATCTCTGTGTACCTCATCCACAGCAATCCCACCAATCAGTCCCAAAATCTGATTGGTGGAATCAGTCCAAAAATCTGCTGTGCCAGGCTATGACATGAACTACTACGACTACCATTGTAGTCACTGTTCCTTTATCTCTATAGTGACTATTACGCCTGTTAATCACACCCCCAACCGGCCCCGTCAGACACCGCCTACCAAGAGTCTGGGTCTGTCCCAGGTTTCTTCCTAAAAGGGAGTTTCTCCTCACCACTGTCTCAATAGCCACTGCTAATGCTTGTTCTTGGGGGAATTACTGGAATTGTTGGGGCTTTGTAAATTATAGTGTGGTCTAGACCTACTCTATTTGTACCTGTCTCGAGATAACTCTTGTTATGATTTGATACTACAAATAAAATTGAATTGAATGTCCCAGTTAGAGAGGAAATGCTGTAAAAATACATAAATTATAAAAAAAAAGTCTAAAAATATAAATTATAATTTCTTTTCATTGCGGGATTGCTGGATTAGAGGTTTTACCAAGGTATTGCATGTTTTATTACAGTTATCTTGCTGGATTTCTTTTTCTCTGCATACAATCTGATTTTCTCTTTAAATACAGCTTCTCCTGTTTCCTATAGCGGTTTGTGCTGTATTTAGAGAATTATTTATTTCCATGAAGGATGCCCACCTATCTATAAAATAGTCTGGTTTTGGGACAGTTAAAGTCCCCCTCCACTCAAAAATGTGTTTTTCTTATGTTTTTCCCCTAAGATGTCTGACCTTGACTATACTGACTTGTGTGCGAGGTTTGTCACTAGAGAGGCGGGGCACCGCGACACGGCCATCCCGCCGCCTCCTGTCCTCGCCATGGCTGAATCTACAGTGTACTTATTCATAATAAAATGACACGACCAGCATGAAACATGAAACGCACTGTCAAGCTCGGGCCTTTTCCCCTGAGATAAAAAGCTCTAGAAAAGACGTTTGTTAACAAATTTTTTTAGCGAGTTTGTGGGCTTCATTGAGCGGTAAATATCACGTGACGTGTCAAGAGGAAGAGACACGAGAGACGTCCGCGGACCGGTGTTTGCTGAACACTGATCTAGACCAGTGATTCCCAACCAGGGGTACGTGTGTGGTCCAAATAGTTAGCTAGAAGTAATGGATAAACGTAGAAATAATTAGATATAAGCGGCTAAAATAGTTGGCCAAAACTACTGACTAAACGGTTTAAATAGATAAAAGTAATGGAAAAAAGTGGATATATATATAATTTTTTTAATAGTGTTATACATTTGGAACACATTATGAATTGATGAAGGGGTACATGAGTTCATCTAACAGGGTTGTGGGGGTTACCTCGGAACAAAAAGGTTGGGAACCACAGATCCAGACGTCAACCTATGGTAGATGCTAGAATGTAGTCACCGAACAAGTCTCAATCAAGCGCTACCACAAGCACCAGGCCAGATCCAGAATTTCTCTGAGGGAGAAGGAGTAGATGTGCTTCCAGCCCCTGTTAAACAAAATATTGATCATAACAGAGTAGCTTTACATACTTTAAAATGTGTCTGGAGTGGAACTTGTGAGTGGGAAAATGTACTGAAACACCATCTTGTAAGTGGGTCATTAAACTGTAATTTTATTTGTAGTGTCAAATTATACCAGAAGTTATCTCGGGACACTTGACAGAGTAGGTCTAGACCACACTCTATAATTTACAAAAACAGTGCCCCCAAAGAGCAAGTATTTGGTGCAATGGTTTAAGGATACAGATGTAATATAGGGTCGTGGTCACTTGATGAAAAAGATAATTTGAATACATTTGAGTGAGGTCAAATGTCTCATCATGCTGAAATGTAATTTTGACATTTGCAAACATTACGTCCAGTGTTCTGTCTCTCATGCTGGTTTTTCTCCCTGGGGCTGGCTCCCAGAGCTCTGATTTGCTAATCAAATGAGCAGTGTGTTTGAGGTTGGTTTATACGTAACAATAATGAGCTCAGAGTTTGCATTCGCCGACAGCTCTTTCTGCGCGCTCTGATTGGCTGTTGCCAGGCAGCTGCAACGGCTCACTGAAGCAACAAAGGCAAAACGAATACAACTAAAACAAATTGGCAAGCTGCAGAGCAGAGGCACTATGGAGAACACTGTTTGCCACATTGTGTGTGTGTATTCAAGTGATTTCATTTCAAGATACTGATTTTTATGGTTTCTAAAACACACACACAAACATCTGCCCAGGAAAGCATAACATAGCTGTCTTGTAAAGTTCTTTTAAAGCTTTATGGTTTATGTGAAGAGACTAGATGCATGGATTTATTGCATGCGGTCTCTTTTTGTGGAGCAGTGATGGCAAATTCAGTTCTACTTTAAAACTGCTAGTTTCAGTTTCTCTTATAACACCACCAAGGCAGGCTACACCTGTTAGCTCTCTTTCTTTAGCATGGCACTTAGTTTTTGATCTTGGGGTGTCATACTAGTCTCAATTTAATAGTATTAGAGTATTTTACTGATGTAGCATTTCAGTTAGAGCTGCAAAGACAAGTCGACTAATCAATTAGTCCATCAATAAAATAATTGCCAACTATTTTAATATTCGGTAAAGTATTTTTTTGTAATGTTTTTTTAGTCTCTGAAATATGGTGATATCCTGCTCGTTTCTGTTTTATATCACATTAAACTGAATATCATCGTGTTTTGGACTGACATGAGACATTTAAAGACATCACCTTGGACTTTCAGAACATACAACAGAACAACAGTGGTCTGTTTAAGTAAAATTGACTTTTAATTTTAAATTCATGTGGACACCCAGTCTATACTCAGCAAACATTTTCGAAGTGAATATACATTACAGTGTAATATGCTGATTTGACAGCTAGCGTTGGGTATCGTTTGTGTTTTGCCTAATACCGGTGCTAAAACAACACTTCCAAAACGGTGCCAGTGCCTGAGCCAATACTTAAATAAAACATAATAAAAACAAAAAGAAGGTGGTGACATAAAAGAACAACTTGTTTATTGCCATATGGTCGAATCAAAATGATTTATTTAAAATGTAATAACGTATAACCATAACGTAGTCTACCAGTCAACTGCTGTTTAACAATTACTTTGAATGCACCATGAGCTTACGAGTTGCAGTTGAATGCACCATTAAGTAAGTGTTCTTTCTTCGGCAGTGTCCATAGTGTCTCAAAGTGCAGCTAGTCTCCTCTGTGTCTTTAGCTGCAGACTGTTGCTGACATCCCGCTATTGGAATTGCTGCCAAGTGGAAAGTGATTAACTAGCCTCACATGCAGTGATGCTTCGGTTGCCTCTAATGTCCTTTTTGGATCACCAGAAGGCAGCGCAGTTATTTAATTCATTCGGCCTGGTTGTACGGCACCGGGTTTCGGTAGCCAACTCTAATGACAGCCTCAGTAACGTGGCTTGTCTGTGATCTTGGCCAGATCCTGCACATTGCCATTAGTGAAATGCTTTTTGGGTAAAATTTGCATTCAATATGCTGTAAGTTTGACTGTGTTTACATGCGTGGGGCTGTGGTTACCTTATCTGCAGTCCAAAGAGCCACACTAGGTAGCAATTAAAGGTGGTGGGAAGGCTTTTTTTAGGTTTAGTCATTCGTAAAAAAAAAAAGCAATGACACCTCAGCAAGTGTTAAAGCAACCAACAAAAAACCAACACATAAAACAAGCATATTAAAGCAATTAAAACGTGGAGTGACTGAGTAGATTCTTTTTTTTAAATCCCTACGTATTCAGTCAGTCCGCTATTGTCTGTCGGCCTTTTTTTCTGTTTGATAACAGCCATATTTCCCTTTTTGCATATTATGTTTCACCTCCTTGTAAATTTCCATTAGAAGCTGCTGCTCAGCGGGTGAAACATATGCTGCACACGTCTTTTCCATTTCTGCATCAGTAAATCTGTGATCGATACTGTGGTCTATTTAAGAAAGCCGTGAACATGCACTTATCCCAGCTATCTACACCTGGCTTGACATAGCTTCACCTAGGCTAGGCCTACTTATCCTGGCTCGGCAAACGTGCAACCGATTAAGCCGCGATGAGTGGATCACACACAAGTCAAGCTGCGCCTTTTCAGTTATCCTGGATTTCTTTATTTTACTTTTGTGCAACAGGCCCCAGGTCTGAGGTCCGTTTTATTGAAAACTCTGAGTTTCTTAACCCTGAGATGTGGGATACTCTGGGTTTTCAGTTTTGGAAATAGATTCCAGCCCGTTTCAGAAAGAGAGGTAACTTAACCTCAGACTCAGTTAACTGAGTCTGTGAACCTAACCTGGTCGGGAGCAGAGGCCTGTACTACGAAGCAAGATTTGGGATTACCGATGTAACTTCAGGTTCAAACCAGGGTTTTGTGTATCACAACGGTGGATCACTTGTTACCGGGTTAAATCGCCATGGTAACTCATGCTGAACACCTAACCTGGTCGGGAGCAGGTTAAGTTGAAGATCAACCGGTGTTAAAGCACCGCCTACCAATCGATCAATACTCGATTGATAACTGTCACCATTCTTAGAAGATCAGGCAGAGCTCGGAGAGAGAGGTGCACTCATAAAAGTTAAAACATTTAGAGACCGACAACCCCGTTAACATTCCCTGATGGGTATTTTTATGAAAGATATAGATTTTCAGCGGAGGGAATTGCGTATCTTTGTCGGCTTCTTGAGCCGTGCGTTGCCAATGTGCACATCGGTTTGAATTATGTTTTTATATTTTTTTATTTGCTCTCACGATCGCTTCCCACTACCAGGGTAGCAACATTTCAGGCTACGAAAAGTTTCTGGAAAGCACAAGGGTAATTATGGTAAGATCTTGTGCCTGACTGATGGAAGTGATATTGATATTGCGTTGTGATTTATGCATAACGGCATCGGCTTTTTTTTTTTTTTTTTTGCCAGCTTTCCTTCCTGTTTTAGGAAGCAGCGACTGTATTGCGTTTTGCCTGTAAAACAGTGTCTGTGTTCTTCATATTTATGTAGAATTATAGTTTGCTCTTATGTAAAATATGCCGCTCTGGTAGATGTTTGTGATTGGCCATGCTGTGCACACCCCGCCTCTTTTATGTGAACGCGCTGGATTGACCCTGGGCTGATTGAACTAGTTGTTAACCACCGTCGTGACACAGCTTAGGCGGGACTGCGGTTGTTGGGTTAGGAGAAGCCGGGTAACTGAAAGAAATCCAGGGCATGTTGATCTTGATTCGTAGTACAGGCCTCTGGTGTTCTTCAATAAACCTCAAGTTTCTCTAAGTCTCCTCCCTCTGACACAGGGCTCTTTCATTTCCTCATTCATTCATTCAGTCTTTTTTTTTTTTCTCGAACATGGCATGTCCTTTTCTGGTTTATTGGCATTTCTTTAAACCAATCACAATCCTCTTGGGCGGTGCAAAGTGCCGTATGGAGCCACTGTGCCTCTACTAAATAGCCTCGGGAAGGAACATGTACGTTCTAAAGTAGTTTTAGACGTGCGAGAGAAAACTGTTTGGACAGAGTCTAGGTAGCTGTCTAGATTTACCCTGCAGAGATCTGAGGAGCAGTTAACCATAGTCCTCACAAATCCACCGGAGGTTAGAACGCCAACACAAAGGAAGAGGAAGGGGACGGGTCTCCGGCCTAAATGACTGAAATCCCGTGGAATTTCCTTCGGCAACGGAGATAAACTCACTGCATGAAATGACATAGTTAATAGTTAAATTTAGCACCAAATCTATGTAACAAATGGCATCAGCCCAAAAACTGTTGCAGCAACTTATGAAATGTTGTTTTGAAAGTACCGAATGCCTTTTTTTGAGCTTCAAAGCTTTGGTGCTATTAAACGGTGAATATTCGAAGCTTCGTTGGCGGCAGCAGCGGCGGGGGAAACCGACATTTCGGACCGCACTTGAAGGCACCTTAATTTATGGAAAGAGAGAGAGAAAAGAGATGTAGCTAGAGATGAAGGGACTGCTTTGTTGCTGGACACATTCACCTGTTACACAACACAATCCTGGGCGGGTCATAGTGTTTGAAACTTGTGACAGCAGTAACAAGTAATGTTTCCCGTTTATTGTAACGTTATGGGGCTCGCACGCCATGATACCTAGACTGACGAGTCTGATAGCTGGTTACGTGTTTGGCCACTGCAGGTTGACGTCGGGTTGCTTTTCTCCAAAATCTGAATCTGTCTTAACTTTTTACTGCAGCCATTCAAAGTAAATGGAAAGACCTGCGTTTTTGTACGACTGTCTGACGAGTGACACAGATGCAGTGTGTGTTAATGAATGCTCAGCCAGCCACTGCCTCACTAGAGCATTAGCGTCATGTTGATAAAACACAAAAATTCAGATATAAATTTCTCTCAAAATGAATTGGCTGTTGCACATTATTAGCATGCAAGTGTAATTTTTGTTGGCCTTGTGTAATCTCATGGATGACAGTTTTATCTAATAAAAGGGCTTCTCTGTGCATCTCCCAGCAATTTGCATCTGAATCAGCTGCCTCTGGACTGGAGCACACTGATCAATTTGCAGCCTTCAATAGTGCAAACACCTCATAATGGAATAATGGAAGTGTAGAAATTGTGTCAATTGCAAATTCACAAGCAACACGAAAAGCATTGTTAATATTATGAATAGCCCAATCATCTGCATAACAAAGACAATCTAATAAAAGGCCTCCAAGTAGCAGCAGACCCTTTGAACCGTCCCATCAGTGATGGTTTTTGCTTTTATTGGTGTTGATGAGGTCAAACATTGACGTCCACTGCTTAATTTGTCGTACACTTCCTAGTTTATCTTAAATGTCGTCCAACCACGTCTAAAAGCAACCCGTTTACCTTTTCCGAATGCATTAAGAGGCTGCCCATCTTGGTGTCTAATTCCCATTGATCATCCAGCCATCTTGTAGTATATACAGTAGAGTAGGTTTTACCTATTGTGTAAAATGCCTGGATGAGGACAATAGGCTTTAACACATTGGTTGAACAAAGTTTAAACTGAAAGTGAATTAACAGTGGAATGCATATTTGTGAAAGGCTCAGAATAATTTACAGCTTGATAATACTGATAATACATAGCCAGGGTGTCCATTGTTAATAAATAATCTAATATAAATTGATAAAAGCAGCTTCCTGTTTGATCAGCAGCATCCTCCCCTTTTGTTGTTATTACATTACAGCTCGGTCATTTTGAATAATTTCCCATTTGGCTTCATAAAAATAGGCTTTTAAAATGTCAGCAAATGCATTATTTACCACTTAGGAGCTTCAGGAAAGCTTCTTCTTGCTGGGGTTTGGCATGAGTCACTGCCCGCCTCTTTTCACTTGCTCCGTCTCCACCAACTGGACTCGCACGCCCAATTTGAATGCAGCCCACCACCGTCTTGTTCAGGGTTGCCAGGTCTGTATGACAAAACCAGCCCAATTGCCAATCAAATCTAGCACAACGGCCAGACCAGAACTCAAAATATTCCCCTGCAAAAACGTTGCACTAACCCTTACACTGCTTTTAAACATCACTGTTAGCCAAATGTATTGTAATACCTACAAAGTAACAACTTAAATGTGTAGTGCACCAGCATTAAAAGCAGTTTTTTCACCTATGTCCTAAGTTTGCTTTGTGTAATTAGATACAGTATATAATCATAAAGAAATAAATCTCTCTGTAAATGTATCACCAATTCACTGATGCACCATCTAACCATCTAACATGTTTAAACGGTGTACTAGGCAGTTTGCTGCGGAGCACGTCGTGTGGGTCTGTGCTACCCAACCAGCAGACAAAATAATTCATCCAGCGGCAACACTGTAAAAGTAGCCCAATTCCCGCGTAACTGCCAAACCTGATCGTGTTGTATGACATCACCCATGCTGCTGGGCCGACTCGTGTTGAGCCCAAGCAGCAGCCTCTGGTACTGATAAATAAAGTTTGAGTGGCCACTTGAGACTAGCTCCAAAAGGAAGCCGATACCCATAGACCCCCATGTTAAAATGGCTAACGTTACAGCAGAATCAAAGATTACAGCCTGCTACAACTCTTTTTAAACTCAAACGTTTAAATAATATTGGGGCTTAAAGTTTTGCATAATTAAAAGCGTTCCGCTTTAAGTTGCAGGTGGCTCCCGTCACAGGAGGCGAGCATTATATGTAGGCTCCATCCACGCTCCACCTCTTTGCCCATTTTTGCATTAGGCAACACCAGCCGCTGCCAAGACGGTGATGGCCGGAGCCAGCTATTAGTCCTGACTGCTAAACGCTCAAACTCACAGTATAACATCAGTCCTTAATGTTCTCACTCTCTGAACTTTAACTGCCTTTCCCGCTGCTTAAAAGCCCGCAAGAAAAACACAAGAAAATAATGAAGGCTTTACCTCAGTTGTGTTAATTTTCAGTTTACAACGATATCACTGCATGTGTGCAAGGTACTGACAGTTTCTTTCTCTGTCTCTTCACTTCTAGCCAGAGAATTTACTCTTGGCCAGCAAGTTGAAGGGGGCAGCGGTTAAACTGGCAGATTTTGGCCTGGCTATTGAAGTGCAGGGAGAGCAGCAGGCATGGTTTGGTGAGTATACACCACTTTCTAAATGACTTTTACATGAATGTTATTGAACCCTTGGCTTTACGTCCATTGTACCTTTCTATATGCTTATGGCATAATAAAATGTCTTAGCTGGGCTACTCAGAAATGCTGTCCTTGGGCATGTTTGCAGTAATATAAATAGCTGTAGGACAGTTTTTATGAAAATAAAGTGTCAGTGTTAATGGTACATTCTGAGCGTTAGTTCTGTCTGTCAAATGTATTGATAATGTAAAATCAGGAAGCTTATTTTTTTATGGATTGTTTTGAGTTTCCTTTTCTTCAGGCATGCTTATTTTAACTACTTTACCATCATACTTTAGATGGGCTTAAAGGGGTTAATAAACTCTACACAGGCTGTTTTGTTGGTGGGACTAACAAAACAGCCTAACTGTTGGTAGAGACTGTCATCAGTGTGCTTTATATTCATACAGTAGTCGCAACAAATGATTGTGCATAAAATTGACTTCCGATATCCAAGCCCCTTTAAGAATAAATAATTCTCTTTTTTGAATTGAAGTAAATGGAACAGTAGACACTGTTGTCCCAATTTTGTATTTTCTTAAACTGCAAAATCCGATCTTCTACTAAGCCATTTCACCATCAGAGACCTATCTACCTACCTATCTAAAGGGACTAGGTGTGCCACCGCTCTGGGCTCTTATATCAGCTTTGGATTGGATATATGTCAGGCCTTCTCTTCTCCCTAATCCCTGTAGAGCACAGAAATAATTGGTCTATTCCCCTGGCTCAAGCTTCCATCTGGAACCAGTTCACTTTGGTTTCTGACTTTAGTAGTAGTCGTACAACGTCTGAAAGGGTGGGCTGCGACTTCCAGGATTTTTTTTTTTTTTAAGTTGGTAGCCCTTTGCTGCATGTCGCCCCCTCTCTCTACCCTATTTCCTGTCAAAGTCTTCAGCTGTACAAATGAAGAAAAAAAAAAAGTAGGCTGTATGTTGCTGGTCACAAGCCAAACTACATACCCACCGAGGGATGTTTTTTCCTCGGAGCTTGTTAAACTCTGCTCATAAACTTAATTTTATGGGCCCACTGATCCTTAGCTACTGTACTGTGAAATGTGTTTTCAGGACAGGGTCCTAACAAGCTTTGGATAGACTTCGACACACAGCCGGCGCTGAATTCCGTGTCAGACTTAACATATTCAATCAATCATGTAAATTGATTTAAATTGTAAAATCACCATTAGACATGGTCTCAGTGCACATTACTATTAAAGGAACACAGAAATAAGAGACGGCAACAAAAGTGTGTGTGTGTGTGTGTGTGTGTGTGTGTGTGTGTGTGTGTGTGTGTGTGTGTGTGTGTGTGTGTGTGTGTGTGTGTGTGTGTGTGTGTGTGTGTGTGTGTGTGTGTGTGTGTGTGTGTGTGTGTGTGTGTGTGTGTGTGTGTGTGTGTGTGTGTGTGTGTGTGTGTGTGTGTGTGTGTGTGTGTGTGTGTGTGTGTGTGTGTGTGTGTGTGTGTGTGTGTGTGTAGGTTTTGCCGGTACACCAGGGTACCTGTCTCCAGAGGTGCTGAGGAAAGATCCATATGGCAAGCCAGTGGACATGTGGGCCTGTGGTAAGACTCCTCCTAACTGTTGATGTGTGTTGCACACAAACAGCATGGCTTGAAACCACCATTCAGAGGCCTTCCCTCAGGGTTATCAAAGGGACTGCCACCACGTCAAAAACACACACTACTACCACTACTAACACTGTTACTGGTGTAATCAGTTTTCTTTTTTTAAGGTGCGATAAGGTAGAACTTTATTTATTCTAAATTATTGTGCAGCAGTTGCCATGCAAAGTAAGTAAGAAGAGTGCAAATATCTAACTAAAATTAGAGAAATCGGTCTTTCCTTTGTGTCTCTTTATTGCTCATTAGTTGTCATATTGTTCCATAAACTACAGTTGTAATGATTGTAATCCACAGAAACACAGTAATTCCAGAGAGATTAAACGCCCCTGTTCCTGATCTGCCCCTGAACATTTGTAGTTACAGTGTTTCCCTTATAATTGTATAGTGGGAACCCCCGCCCAGCCAATGCCAAAAATAACGCTGTTGCGTGCGTGCGTTGTAGGCTACTAGCTCTAGCTTTGTACCACAGAGAAGTACAGAGGGCTCCAACCTCTTGCATTAATCATTGCAGATGCTCATCACACACACTTCTGATGGGCCAGGCCACCTGGAACTGAGATGACTGACTGACTGACACACACACACACACACACGCACGCACACACACACTCCCTCCTTTTAACTCCCCTGTGCTGACTCACAGAAACAATAGCGTGTGTTGTGTTTGTGGTCTGCCTGTGTTGTCATCAGATAGTCCCTTTCATCTTTTCCTGGCAACCGGCTAGCCAATCAAAAACCACCTTCTCTTGTAACGCCAGCAAACACAAGCACTCTTACCACACCCTTCTTTATTTAGACATCATGTATACTGTATGTACATGTGTACTTTTAATTCTCACACAGAATACAGAAAACCAAAGTGTGGGTGTGTGTGGGTGTGTGTGTGCGTAGGTGTGATCCTCTACATCCTCCTGGTGGGATATCCTCCGTTCTGGGATGAGGACCAGCACAGACTCTACCAGCAGATTAAAGCTGGGGCTTATGATGTGAGTTTTATACTCTCTCTCACACACACTGCAGACTTCTGAATTATCTGTAGTTTTGACATTGTGTTAGAAAGTGTAATTCAGTCCCAGCCTGTCCTTTCTGTCTGCCCTTCTCTATTGTCTCCCTCAGTTTGTCTTTCTCAGGTTCCTGTCAGTGACTGTAGTGAGGTGGTCTGCCACTGTGTACACTAATCTTGCTGAATCATATGTAGACTTATTAAATCTTTAAATTTAATTCATGGCCAATAAACCTAATGTATGTGACAATACACCTAATTCTTTTGCAGAATCTATGAACTATTTTGACTAATAGTTAAGATCAGAGGCTGTCGAGTGAATCACGGACTGGTTTATGTCAAAGTATAGTCAGGATGTTTTGAAACCATTTAAACTTTTTGTTAAAATGCTATAAAATGGAATAAAACACCCCAAATTCTAAATTCAGTGAAATTAATCATTGATTTTACCTGCGAAGATCGCCGTATAACGTACATCCATGTTTTGAGGCAATTTGGTTCAGATATAAAAAAAACTTTGAAAACGGGTCAAATTTGACCCGAGGCCAACACAAGGGTTGAGTGAATGTTGGGACTAGGGGTTGACCCAGAGTAGTCAAGTTTTTCTAAGCCTCGATTGAAGGAGCCTGATTCGACTGCCAGTCTCACAGTCGAATCTTGGCAGAGGTGTAAAGTCCAGACCAAAGATTTGCGGTGAGATGACTTGAAACTTGCAGCAACTTGCAACGCGCCGTTCTGCAACGTTCTGCAACATTCTGCAACGTTCTGAAACATGCCAGTTCACACCGATACGACGAGACGGCGTGACTTCTCCATAGCACCGACTTTGTTCTTCCGTCTTAACTTCCTACTTCCTTCCTAGGCTTTTTTTTTTTGTAGACGAATATCATCCATTGCGTATTGCATATGAATGTGGATAACGTTAGTGATAGTGAGATACTTGCTACAGGTGCTTTCCTCTCTGATTCACTGCTTTGCTCTACCGATGCTCGCTCTCTTCAGTCACTCTCTAGGTTGCTCCACCATATTACCGTGATGGCGGGCGCTCGCTGAGCCTCCGGGCCGGTTCAGACCGCTGCAACTTTCCCCCACCACGTTCTAAATCGGTTTTGTCCCATCGCAAATAGAGATGCACCGATAGACCGGCCGGTGACCGGAATTGGCCGGTTTTCACGTGCTCGGCCATGACCAGCGACAGGCAGGTCAGTCTAACGTATGCCGGTCAATGCTACAGTTAACTGACAACAGAAGTTATAGAGTTACAGTTCTCAAGGACTCATGCACACACAGACGCGACAGCACACAGTCTCTTTTTCTTTTCTCTCAACTTCTCCGCCGTGTGTGGCACCTACACGCTCGCGGTGTGAAGCACGTGTCCGCGCTATTCTCGTGTAGGGAGAATGTAGGGAACCTCGTGAGTTAACCTGCAACATGTCAGCTGTTTGGACATTCTTCAGCGTGTGTGCAGAAGATAACAAGTTTGCAATATGCAACACCTGCAAAGAAAAAGTAGGGCGTGGAGGGACGACACCAAAAACCAGAAAAAAAAAAATTTTGTTGGATATTGGATGTGAAAAGAAGGAAATGGTTCTAACATTGCTCTTTAGATGTGTGTGAATTTCCCACACCAGGAGTAATTTATATAGTTCTATTTTATAGTGATCCATTATCTGTTCAAAACATGTTCTATGTTCTGTGCAAAATGTTCTATTAAAGAAAAGATAGAAAAAAATTAAATATTTGTGTGTGCTGTAAAGTGGTTAGAAAAAATGAAATTGGAATCTGCTAAAATCGGCTGGCCTAACTCAAAGAAAATCGGAATCGGCCTAGAAAGTTGTAATCTGTGCATCTCTAGACGCAAATCTTTGGTCTGACTCTGAACTGGGCTTTGTGAATCGAGGTACAGTACAGGCCATTTCGTGCTTAATGTCAGATTTGACATATCTACCTGTTTTCTCCCAATAAGTTAAAGGCTTAAAGTCTCATATCTCATTCAAACTACAGATCCGCTACCCGATCTGGCAAACTTGCATAATCCATCCATCCATCCATCCATCTTCGTCCGCTTATCCGGTGTCGGGTCGCGGGGGGAGCAGCTCCAGCAGGGGACCCCAAACTTCCCTTTCCCGAGCAACATTAACCAGCTCCGACTGGAGGATCCCGAGGCGTTCCCAGGCCAGGTTGGAGATATAATCCCTCCACCTAGTCCTGGGTCTTCCCCGAGGCCTCCTCCCAGCTGGACGTGCCTGGAACACCTCCCTAGGGAGGCGCCCAGGGGGGCATCCTTACCAGATGCCCGAACCACCTCAACTGGCTCCTTTCGACGCAAAGGAGCAGCGGCTCTACTCTGAGCTCCTCACGGATGACTGAGCTTCTCACCCTATCTCTAAGGGAGACGCCAGCCACCCTCCTGAGGAAACCCATTTCAGCCGCTTGTACCCTGGATCTGGTTCTTTCGGTCATGACCCAGCCTTCATGACCATAGTTGAGGGTAGGGCGAAAACTGACCGGTAGATCGAGAGCTTTGCCTTCTGGCTCAGCTCTGTTTTCGTCTACAGCGGTGCGATAGATTGAATGCAATACCGCACCCGCTGCGCCGATTCTCCGACCAATCTCGCTCCATTGTCCCTCACTCGCGAACAAAACCCCAAGGTACTTGAACTCCTTCACTTGGGGTAAGGACTCATTCCCTACCTGGAGAAGGCATTCCATCGGGTTTCCTGCTGAGAACCATGGCCTCAGATTTAGAGGTGCTGATCCTCATCCCAACCGCTTCACACTCGGCTGCGAACCGATCCAGTGAGTGCTGAAGGTCGAGGCCGATGATGCCATCAGGACCACATCATCTGCAAAGAGCAGCGATGAGATCCCCAGCCCACCAAACTGCAACCCCTCCCCACCCGACTACGCCTCGATATCCTGTCCATAAATATTACAAACAGGATTGGTGACAAAGCGCAGCCCTGGCGGAGGCCAACCCTCACCTGAAACGAGTCCGACTTACTACCGAGAACCCGGACACAGCTCTCACTTTGGTCATACAGAGATTGGATGGCCCTGAGTAGAGACCCCCTCACCCCATACTCCCGCAGCACCTCTCACAGTATCTCCCGGGGGACCCGGTCATACGCCTTCTCCAAATCCATGCATAATGTAATGGACAATTCTGCTTCCAACCTGTAGGGGGACCGAAGCGGGAAAAGTTCTCTAGTGTTGCTTTAATATAATATATAAACGGTACGGGGGGGTGTAAGTGAGACTTCCAGTTACACAGAATGAGGCGGCTTGCTAGCAATGATGAAAATGCCAGAGGTAGTTGGGACATTCTAATTGGTTTCTGTGATGTCATTTGTGGAACAGTTCCCTTCTCCTGAGTGGGACACAGTGACTCCAGAGGCCAAAGACCTGATCAACAAGATGCTGACCATCAATCCAGCCAAGAGAGTGACTGCCACAGATGCACTCAAACACCCCTGGATCTGCGTAGGTGTCCCACACACACTTACAAATCCGCTAAAATCATCACTAAATATAACCAAGTCTTCTTCTAGCAAAACATTGCTTGTGGCTGTGAAACACACCTTCCAACTGCACACACTGTCTCTATGTGTCCACAGCAACGCTCCACTGTGGCGTCCATGATGCACAGACAGGAGACTGTGGAGTGCCTGAAGAAATTCAACGCTAGAAGGAAACTCAAGGTGAGTGACAACAGAAGCTACTATACAAGACGTACTATTGTTCAGATGTTGCATTTTGGGCGGGGGGGGGGTTCACACCTTCCCTGTTTAGTTCGGTTGAATCGCACTGGAGTTTGTTTGCCTCGCTGGTGCGGTTCATATATGCAGGTGAGAACGCTGCAAGCCCACCAAAAGCGAACCGAACACGATACCGAGACCTGCTCGACGAGGTGATCTCGGTACGCTTTCAGTCCAAATCTGGAGCGTTTGTTAGGGGTGAGAACGTGATCCGACCTCGAACAGCACCAACTATATACTCCACAAACAGAGAGAGAAGTGGCGGCGTGTTTAGCATCAAGCATCTACCCTAGCTCTCGTATCTAATTGAATGATAAATACAACCTCCAACCCAAACATTTCCAACTTCACAGATAACCATGACCTGTTCTGAAGGTTGTGGGTTCAATACTGGCGGATGCACTACATTTCAAGGTCTAATACCCAAAATGCAGAAATAAAATACTCCACTAAACCAGTTATTGGTATCAGATGAGGTAGCTCAGTGTGATAAAACGCTGATTAGAGGACACACAGGTCATGGGTTCAATCATCTGACCGACCGTGGTTTGGGTCCCGCATTTCACAGAAATGTCTTTCTTTCCCAAACCCAACAGTCCCGTTCGTCTTAAAGGTGCAGTAGGTAAGACTTGTAAGTCATGTTTGCTGAAACTGACCCTATGTTCTAGTAGAACTACATGCAGGTCATGAAAAATAAATCTGGCTCTTCTGGCACCACCTACAACCTGTAGTGCGATTTTCAAAAATCCACAGCTCCGTTCAGATCAGCCCTTCACCCAGGAGACTGGGGTTCACGTCCCGCGCGCCCCGGTTAAGTAGGTTTGTGTGGATGTTCGTGTCCGGTGCACAAGCCCTACGCCTCCCCGAAGTGTGAAACTGCTGTGCAGCAAACTGTAGCTGCTTGTAGTGTTTTCTCTCTCAGACACATCTGACCCAATAAGAGGAGTGAAACGTGTTGCGTGGTTTGTAGTGACGCATTTTGGTTCGCTTGAATTTTTCCAGGTGTGAAACAAAACCGAAACCAAGGGGAAATCGCTCCAAGTTTACAAACTCCTCAACTGATTCGGACCAAAGCAAACAAACTGTAGGTGTGATAACGCCCCAACTCTGATGTGAATGGTGTTTTTCTTAAAAACCCTGGTCCACTAAGCTCTTAAGCCCATAAATGCCAAAAAGAATTTGCCAAATCCAGTCATAGGCGGAATTGTTATTTGTAAAGTTTTTTGGACCAAATAGTTGTGGGCGTAACACTTTATAATAACCATCACTAATAAATGGTACATTGATAGTTAATTAAACTTTGGTTAATAGTTATTTTACAATGAAATGATAATTCATAATGTTTACTAATTATTAGCAATGTTGTAATTATCTTTTAACAGTCTGCACACATCATAACATTGTATATATTAAGTATGAATGATTACAAAATAGCATTATATATTTTGTAAATCACCAAAAAGAGATTTAACTGGTCAAATTAATGTTACTGTAAATTTATAAACTAATAATTTTTTAGTGCACTAAATTACACATGCATATATTACTAATAACTAGTAAACATTATAAATCATCATATCATAGTTTTTTAAAGTTAAATAACTATTAAAGGTCGGTCAATTTCAACGCGTAGCTCTGTTTGTACATTTAAAGTGCTGTCAGTAGCGAGAAAAATGAAAACAATCGGTGCTGCCTACACCGTGTTATCCTCCTGCTAGCGTTAGCACCCAGGACCCTGAAACCGGACAGGTTTTAAATGTGCTTTTAGCCTCTTAACATGTTCCAAATGTCATTACAAGTGCCTACCCATGTGAAGGGATTCCTACTGAGTGAACACAGTGAATCTGACTGCAATAGATGTGAAAGAAATGCATCAAAGTTCTGCTAATTCGGCTCTGTTTAGTTCCTGTGTTGAGACGGCAAAACTTAAACTACAACACCGAAAAGAGATGCAACAAAAATCTTTATTAATTTAATGATTAAATAAGGTAGTGTCTCTAAACGTACCTCAATTATTACTTGTCTCCTGCTAGTTGTACTACAGCACTTTGAAAAAATAAGCATATGCCTATTTTTGAAAATATTTTTGTATCTCTTTTCGGTAAGTTGTTAAGAGTTTACTCTTTTAGTGGCTGGCTAGTTAGCTAGCAGTTTAAAAGGGCGGTTGCTGGTACTGTATTGGAAATGTATTTATTTGAAACAGGGACGATGCACAAATAAACATTAAACTTGTAATACAAGAGAATATGTCTTGGGCCAGGTTATAGCAACAATTGCTAATTTTCACTTGTAGTCCCTGGGCAGTTATGACAATACTGGCAATATTGACATACATATATCTGAACCAATCACTGTACAAAGTTTCTCTTGTGCTTCTCTGAAGTAGGAGCAAACTAACCTTTCAGCCAATGTAAACATAGTGTCTATTTCTCTCTCCCTAGGGTGCTATCCTGACTACCATGCTGGCCACTCGCAACTTCTCAGGTAGGACTGAACCAATGAAGATTGATGCTTGAAATGCTGTTCCCTTGTAAGACATGCTGTCCTTCTAGGCGCAAATATCATTACTGAGGAGAGATTGTTTTCTTGACACCTCCTAACTCTTGTCTTCATTGTGTATTTTTAGGTATTGTTTTACATGCTGCTCTTTTGAATTCTGCTTTTTTTTTTTCTTTCAATTCCCCTGGCCTTGAGCCCAAAAGCTCCACCGGGCCTCCCTTTTCAGTTGCTATCAACAGAGACTGAATGACCACACAGATCGATGCAGTCCCCTCTTCAGGTCCCTTGTAAAGGGCAAAGTGTTTCAACTGAGTCAAACATAATTGATTTGTCTCATCATGACAAATGACAGTCACGATTACATTTGGTTTATTCGCATAGATTTTCTCAGTTGGCAGTATTATGTCAGTGACCTTATTGACTTTTGTTTTTCTTCCTTCCTGCTCTTGTGTGGTAACTCCTGTGTAAGGTAAGAGTTCTTGGCGCAATTGGCTCTTCTTCCCAGCGTCACACTACACTGCCAGGTTTGGTATTTAGGCATGTCATGTCTACCAAAGCATCAATAACAGGCTCTTAGCTGACACAGTGCATCCATTGGTGGCCATATTGCTTACGGAACATGCAAAAGACCAGAAGTTGCTGCTACTATGGAAGCATACTCGGTATGGCGTATTAGGGATCTAACAATACACTCAACTCCCAGTTCAATATGAGTTCAAGTTCACAATACAATTTTCCCGATTCTTTTAAAAGAATATGCTGCAGACAAATGACTGAAGAATATAAATTTTTTTATATAAACACATAAAGCTAAATAGTTTATTAAAGTTTGATAATTGGGCCTGTCATGAAATATTTATGGCAGGTTATGTTGTCTAGGTTAATGTCAAGTTGTCATTACAAAGACCTCGACAGGTTGTACTGTCTTGCTTAATGTCAAGTTGTCATGTCAAAGACATCTCGGACAATGCTAACTTTGCATTAAAAGTGTCATAATTTACCGAATGACACTTAATTACAGTCATGAACACTCAAAATGACTCTCAATCAAAATGTGACAATAATGACTGTCATGTCAGTCTTATGATCACCCCTTCAAATAAAGTGTTCCCGAAAAGTATAATTAATATTTTAGTGAATACATTAATTTGTACAGACTACAAACTACCACAGTATATTTCTTTTTGTTTTCTTTTTCTTTTTTTTTTAAATGTTCCTTATAAAATGTTCCTCCAATATGGCTGCTAAAAGATATGTGATGTCAATGCAAAGCCTCTATCAGTTCCTAAACGTGCATGTGTACAGTTTGACAATTTGCTGCTGGCAATAAAAAACCCTCACTGTCTACCCCTGCCACTACCAATCATCTGTTTGGGTTTTTGCATGTAAACCCCCCAAAAATAAAACACTCGTATGATTTTAGCTCACTGCATACAAATCATTGGTGTGTCCGTAGCATGTTTGAGATGTGAAAGTGGGCAGAGAAAGGAACACTAAACACCATCCAGTGTCTCCTACAGTCTTGTCAGAGGGATCTACTGTAATTGCATGTTATAGGCTAATGATTCACCGAGTTTTATTTCATCTCCTGGCTTAATTAGCATGTTTCTGTTTCTCAGTGCCCTCTGAGGTTGCTGTGTGTGTGTGTGTGTGTGTGTGTGTGTGTGTGTGTGTGTGTGTGTGTGTGTGTGTGTGTGTGTGTGTGTGTGTGTGTGTGTGTGTGTGTGTGTGTGTGTGTGTGTGTGTGTGTGTGTGTGTGTGTGTGTGTGTGTCTCTCTCTCTCTCTCCAGCTGGCCACTTATATCCTTGCATTGTTATATTTTTTTTCCCCACAGCAGCCAAGAGCCTGCTGAACAAAAAAGCGGATGGCATCAAAGTAAGTTCAGTTTCCCTCTCAGTCTTCACACTTCTCTGTTTTCGTTTCTTGTACAGAAAGCTAATGTGCTCCTTTTTTTAAATTGTTTCAACCTCAGCAGGTTTTAGCTCTTGTGTAAGTGTTCTTTGAATACTGTTGCATTGTGGTCCATGAACTCAAAAAACACTACTAACAGGAGCTCATGTCGCCTCAGTGCAATCTTGCCCAAGTGGGTGTAACACATATTTCCCAATAATTACCCCCCTCTACATTGTCAATCTGTGTGAGAGGAGGAACATCGGCTGTGTGAGCTAAGGAAACTGTTGGAAATTAATAACTGATTGTTAAATTATGATTAAGGGTGGAAGAGCCCTCTGCCATTCTCCACTCAGCTGTCATATGATGAAATTCTCTATTGTGTGTGTGTCCACCCCCTTCCTTTAACTCATTTATTTCACCCTTGTTTAGGTTGTTCATCAGCGCAAACATCATTACTCTTCCACCAACACTATCATCTCTTAAGTTTTTTCCCCTTTTTAAAGGGTTACTTCACCCAAATAGCAGAGCATTTTCTCACGTAACCCTAGTGGTATCTAGCAATGCATGCGTGCGTGCGTGGCACAGTCAGGCCTAGGTTAATTGTCTCTCTCGTTGTGTTGTGGCTGCTCGATGCAGAAAAGGAAGACTGACGGTATCGGACCTTTGAGGGTAGGCCTGGCTGATCTCGCTGATGCCTGCAGTGGGTAGCAGTAGAAAAGCCCTTTTTGTATTTAAATTTCCCCACAAGGCTGCTTCAGACTGGGGAGGCACTGCATGACTGAACACACAGTGTAGGTAGAGGTGAAGCTCTCTATATAATATGCATTTACATTGAACGCCTTTTTAAAAGTAACTAAATAAATCCAATTAATTTATACAAACTTGAGACCTTCTTCCTGGTGTCGGGTTCAGATGGATCTGTTGGGGGGGTTGGACTCATGACCCTTAGATTAATCATCAATCAATCAGTGCAAAAAGAGAAGTAAAACAATAGATGGTGAATACAATAGTGTTCTTTCAAAATGCTTTTTTTCTTTTTATGTGGCTCAAGTTTAGTCATGTTCTGTGTCCCCAGCATAAGAATAAATCTAAGTCTGTAGTTTTATTTCTCTACAGTTTTTCAGGACTTTTTACACATATCAAATGGATGATGTCAAACACTGACCCTATTCTTTGTTCATTAAAGTTAGAGGTTAAAAAAAAACCCTGTCATCTTTTTATTTTACTCTAGCTTTAGAATGCGACTCAGAAGCTATAGCTGACAGTCCACCATGCTGTTTTGAAGACACTGATACATGTCCATGTCTTGGTCAGAGGTTATGTTTACATGCTCACATAGTTCATCACAGGATGTGATGTTTACATGGAACTAAGAGTAATCTGATTACTTTTACTGTTTTCCTGTGTATATGATTTGTCAAGGTTTTCTGTCCTCAGTTATCAAATTCTGAAACTAGTATTTTTTTTTTATATTTGGGGCAGATGTGGTTCCGATCATCCTCCAATAGGAAGGTCGGTGTTTCAATCCCTGGCCCTGCTGTCCCAAGTCGAAGTGTCCTTGGGCAAGACACTGAACTCCCGATGCTGTGCCATCGGCGTGTGGTTATGAGTGTTTATCTGATGAGCAGGTGGCACCTTGTACGGCAGCCTCGGCCACAGTGTATGAATGTGTGTGAATTGTAGATGCTTCCTGTACTATGTAAAAGCGCTTTGAGAAGTTGTTAACACTAGAAAAGTGCTATATAGTCACATTTGCATGTAGTATGGAGTTTACATTAGGGCTGCACGATATGAGAAAAAATATCTAATCGATTATTTTGACTGATATTGTGATATGATTCCCGATATTTGAAGGGAATGATTTGGTTACAGGTTAGACCCAAGGCTAGCTGAATTTGAGTTGCTACAGCCGCTAACTGAAGGTCTGGCAAAGTCTCCTAGCTGTGGGGAGGGACTCAACAGGCCTGCGGGGTGCGCTAGCTATCTAATGTTTGTCTTATTTGTGGTCTGATAAACAGTAAATTCATCAAATTCTGTGTTCCATAGAGCTATTTTCCAAGCTACTGTAGCGGTCATATTTCATGAAGACCATGGGAACACAGCTGCTGAGGCTTTCGTCCTTGTTTGTCACTCTGCCTCTAGTCTTGCTTTGCCAGACCCTCCTCCAAAGCGCTCTGGAAGAGAGTCTGGCTTCTCCACATAGCATTCGGCTAAAAGCTGCGGTGCCTCTGAAAAATAGGCTGGGAAGGAACTTGTTTTGGTGGAACATGTGTTAGAGTGTACATGAGTTTAGAATGCCAACACAAAGCAAGCCCAAGGCAACGTATATCCAGCCTAAATAAGTGAAATCCGGCGGATTTTCCGGCAGCAACGGAACAATCCCAGAAGTAGAACGTCAAGGATACTGACTACTCTGCCTGTGGAGAAGTAAGCGTCAGTAAAAGTATAGGTATGAAGGTAAATCAACATGTAATGAGTTAATTGAGCATGTTATGTTGACATAAGCAGTTAGCTCATATCACCACTGTGATTATAGTGTAGCCTCGGAAAGCTGCTTGGGTAACATAGTCAGGTAATTACTATATTATCCCGCCAACTTTCTTTAACAATTCTTTGTGCTATACACTGTAAACCCATCCAGTCAAATGAAGGGTTGACATGATCTCTTGGGCAAAGATAGAAGCATTAACATTTTGGAGAATACTGTATCTCAGGTGTCTTATCCAAGTCATGAGAACAGCTTATCATCTTGCACTGTAAGCAGACAGACCTCGGATTAGAATGCTCCAATGTGGTTATTCACTCTTCTTTTAAAGGGAAATTTGGGCATTTTTCATCCTTTACTCTATTTTCCTACGTTCTTGTGTGTAAGTAACTAATGGGAACAACAATCGTTGAAATTGGTCCAGTATTAAGCGAGAAAACAGTGGCTAGCAGCCACTGACCAAGCTGCAATGTAGCCTTATGGGGCACATTTGCATTGATGATTACAGCGTTACAGCACACACGGAGATGAGAAGGGTATGTATTGACTTGTCTTACTCTGGGGGTTACTGTGAATAAGCTAAATTCCCAATAAGTCGGCGTGTTCCTTTAAGCCCCCCCCGAGAAAGCCCAGTCTGCTCTGATTGGCCAGAGTGTTTCCAGGAATTTGTGCTCCGTGTTTCACTAATTTGAAGCTGGAGCTACTGCACCGGAGTATATAGCAGGACTTTGTACCGTGAAAAATCCCCAATAAAGGCTTTTAAACCAAATTATTAATTAAAATTAATTTAAACCAAGGTTCATATTGTACTGCCGTCAGCATGTAGCTACATAGGACAATGTTAACACAGCAGTGGCTTAAAAACAAACACTCCAGTCCTGCCTACCTGGAGCAGATGACCAATCATAGAAGGCCGGCTTAGAGTTGCGTAACACTTAGCAGAGAGTAGAAAAAACTGTTGAAACCGGAGCGTTCAGAATAGTTGGAAATCTGGACGTTTTAACTCACCGGGATTTTTCTAAAATAAATTTACCGCATTATTTGAAAAATCCATAACATTGTAGATATGACAGAAAACACGGAAACTCATATGTGACTTTTTAAAAACTTTTTGTTTAACCAGAAAGCTTGAGATCGCAAGCGCTAAACCCACGAGACTCACTCAAAAAAACAATACTTTTAGCATGTATAGAGCCAGCATATCTTCGAATGAGGAAAAATTAGAAATATTTAGAAATATTTTCCATAATGTTGTCAGACACTTTAATCTGAGCCTGTCAACGGCAAAACAAGCACTTTAGTGAAGGTAAATATAAGCTCGACAATCGTCCTATTAACTGACATTGTAGCTTGTTTCTCCGCTGCCGACTGCAGCGATCTCTCTTAATACTGGAACAATGTCAAAGATTGTTGTTCCCATCAGTCACTTAGACACAAACACATAGAAAAAAAAAACAGCAGTTGATGTTTTTATGCTATGGTGTTTGGTTCTTAATGACTGTTAAGACTGAAAACTGAAGCTGGAGTGTTCGGTGCTGGATGGCTCACACCTTTTTTGATGTACGCAGTGATGGACTTGAAACCTTCTTGAAAGCAACTCTTGAACACAACGCTCCACTTTTCCCTCCACAGCAGCTGCTTGAGGAGTGATTGTTTGAACACCAAGTCTTGACACTTGTGCCCTGTCCCGTCTGTCCACCTGTCTGTCCACTCTGTCACTCCAGATCAACAACAAGGCCAATGTGGTCACCAGCCCCAAAGAGCCTGCCCCCACTCCTTCTCTGGTACACTGTCTCCCTGCCTTGCTGCCTGCATGTCTGCATGCCCGTCTGTTTCGAACAGTCTATCTGGCCATACTTTCAGTGATGTGTGTCTTTTTCACTTTATTGTTGATGGTGATTGTTTTCCATAAAGCTTGTGTTAAATGACATGGTTGTGTTACACGAGCTGTCATGCGCATTTTATTGCGTTGCCACATTGCTGTACATTGCTACGTTTTCCTTTTGTTGTTGATGACTGCTGTAATGGCAACACTGGGGCCATTGC
This sequence comes from Perca flavescens, assembly GCF_004354835.1. NCBI lineage: Eukaryota > Metazoa > Chordata > Actinopteri > Perciformes > Percidae > Perca > Perca flavescens. The sequence goes on from NC_041349.1 coordinate 31,633,526, forward strand.
ATGTCAACTGTGGCTAATGTACACTTGTCACAGGTTTCAAGCCATTGTTGTCAACCAAACTGGAGACAACGCTGGTTTGCTATTGGGTGGATTTTTTTTTAGCATTTCTTACCACTGTAACTATTGTAAATGATAACCTCAATATTTTTGAAAGTAGGACAGCTGAGCCCCCTGGTTAAATCAAATAAATTAAGGTTTATGTTATGCTTCATATCTCTGGTCTATCTTCAGTCAAGGTTTTTCTGTTTGGGCCCCAAATAGCTCTACAAACTACAGTACCCATGAGCCAATCAGACTTGAATCAAAGCATCATTTGGAACAAAAAACGCCACACCGTACTTGCTTCATCCAAAATTGACCCAGAACCCAAAAGTGAATTTTTTATCAGGTTAATCTTTAGATTCCTCATTGTTAGCATCGCACACAACAGAACTGCACCACGGGAGTTGTAGTTGACTTCTTTTCTTAACATGATAGTTATTCATTCATTGATGATGATGATGATGATGATGTATCTTGTTTTGTTTAATCTCAATGCAAACGCAAAGGTTTAAGAGGAGTTACATGTTGGAACTATTTCTTTGCGAACACTCCCATTAAACACAAGTTATCATTTTTACATTTCAGTTTATAAAGTAGATTTAAGCAAACAGAGTTCATGTCATTAGTCAACTTTAGATGTGTTGATCTATTCTTTAGCTTTGGCAGAACTAGGCTAGCTGTTTCCCCTGCTTTCAGTCTTTATGCTAAGCTAAGTTAACCATGTTCTAACTACAGCACAGACATGAGATTGATACAAAGAGAAAGCAAATCTTTGAAAAAAGTTGCAACCGTCCGATAATACTGATAATTCAACCAGGACGGTTCCACAGCCATCCAAATCTTAAAAGTACCAGTCACCTGGGGCGCCCTGGTACCTCACTTGGTTGACCGTGCGCCCCCATGTACCAAGGCTCAGTCCTTACCACAGTGGCCCGGGTTCAATTCCGACCCATGGCCCTTTACTGCATGTCATTCCCCTTTCTCTCCCAGTGTCCTGCCTTAAGCTGTCTTATCCAATAAAGGCAACAAAAGCCTAAAATATAATCGCATAAAACTGTCCACTGTCTATGCAAGAAATGATGAGATTTTTACCCCTTCTCTTTCACTTCTATAACTCAAACCAGTCACGGTCACATGTACTGTAGCCATGCACACTTACAGCACAAATCCAGCACTGGCAACCGTGGCATTATCCTGTGGTGGATAGGGACCGTGTATTTCTGTCAGAAAACATGAGCATCACTGAGAGAGTTCACATGCAGATAGCCCAGCCTGCCCTTTTAGAGGTTTTAGTCAAAGTGAATCGTGTTCCACGGTCATACAGCACTCGTGGACAGCAAACGCATATACTATACGTGTGAGTAGGAAATTCATCCTGATAATACACTTCTGTCTACATGTCTTTGTCCTATCCTGTGTTAAGGATGTCTTTACTCTCTTTAGAGCAGAGATCTTCAACAGGGGGTCGTCAGAGTTACTGCAGGGGGGCCACCAAATTATTGTTACATTTTTGGAATTTTTTTTTTCTTTTCAAAAACTAAAATTTCTTAACATGAATCCAACATATTATTAGCAAATATAAATCAGCCTATTTGTGAAAAGCCACATATTGATAGGCTAACTGGCTTATAGGTAAGGTAGTCACTAAAGTAGCCATCCACAGATACAGTTCATCCTAAGGATTCACTGTGCCACATGTATGTTTAACATTAAAACATGATTTATGAAATCATGCCAACAGTTATTATTGTAACAGCTTATTGAAGGGTATGTTTAAAGGCTTGATGCTGCCCACACGTTATTGTATTGTAAGTTTAATATGCAACTTAATTTTAAACAATATATGTAGCTGGGGGTCCCTGATCCATCTATCTCAGTTAAGGGGTCCTTGGCTTAAACTTGTTAAGTAGCGTGTTATTGGTCAAAGGCTTGCCTTTTACATTTTTACGTAAACGTTTTTCTGAATATTTTAGCTGTAGAAAAAGAAGTTTGTATTCTATGGCTCATTTCTCTTAAGTCCATGTTTAATGTCAGTTATTGTCATGATTTCATCAGTGTTGGGTAAAACTTGATCATCTGTGGTGTAACACTTGATATAATTGATGTTCAGGGAATTGTCACAACTTCCAGTGCCATAACATCCCATGTGTCCATAGCATAGACTGAGTAGGTGTGTAGTCGTGCTGTAGTGATGCTGTTTTTAGTATCGACTTGCTTTCCTCTGAATAGCAGTATGTCAGTCTCCCCTTCTTGTTTTTTCTTTTCCTTTTCTTGCAAAATACACTTGTGTCAAACGTTCTTCCTAACTCACATTTGTTCTGCACCAACCTCTCTTCCTACTGTTGGTTCTCTCAAATCAGGAGCCTCAAACCACTGTTATCCACAACCCAGCTGATGGAAACAAGGTATACAGCTGAGCAGATGCTAGTCTGAAGCTGTGGTGTGCTGCTGATGTGTGCGCCAGTTAGAGTAAAGCCTTAATGTTGCTTCTGGTGACTATGTTTGTGTGCCATTGGATGTTATTGAGACTTCTAAAACAAGGGGCTATGGTATTTCTCTGAGATATTGCATGCTGTTATCAACTGTTGCATGCCATTCTTTGACTTAACATTGGTCATCGAGGTGTTCAATTTTGTGTATTACTTACTATTCTGGATATTTATGTGATTGTTATTATGTAGGATCTGAACTGAGTTTGTGTCATCCTACATGCCAGTGGTTAAACCTGTGGAAGAGCATGTTTAGCCATTGTAGTTGAAAAATGAGTTTTGAGCAGTTGCGTGACAAAGGGATTATGCATGCTGTTGGAACAAAATAACGACCATGATATACCATGGATACCGAAGCTGTTCTGAGCCTTAACAGAATAGCCTGGAATCCATCTCTACATGATCGTGTATAGAGCATCAGATGACAGTGTGGGACCACATGCATGCTTGTATCTTTTGCTTTGTGCAGTGACATGGTGTCGTAGCTCAGAGTGTGACATACAGTATGTATTCTTGTGCATAGTGTTTTGGAGTATCTCCATAAAGTGTACAGTGTCCAGCTGTTTGCCTAATGCATCACTTGAACTAATGCAATATTGTTTTTTTTGTGTTTATGTCTACAAAGATCAGATCATTGTACAAGCAGTGTGTCGTGCAACATGAGATACTCCTTAAAGGGATGAAAAGGCTTAATGCACATAGATGTGTGGGAATCCATATAAAGGATAAATCAATTTTAGTTTTGGGCATCATTATGATTGCTAATAATAAGATGGTACTCACTTAAAGGGTAACTACCGTTTTTTGTTTTTTTTTCCCAACCTGGACCCTATGTTCCTATCTGTTTGTCTAAGTGACTGATGGGAACAACAATCTTAGACATTGGTCCAGTGTTAAGTGAGATCGCTGTAGTCGGCAGCAGAGAAAACAAGCTACAATGTAGTTAATAGGACAATTGTGCAGCATGTATTTTTACCTTCAAAAAAGTGCTTGTTTTGTCACTGACAGACTCAGATTAATATTCTATTCTAATATTCTGTCTGACAACATTATGGAAAGGATTTGTAAGGAGGTCGACCTTTCTGTTAAAGAGTAAGATCCTTTTTTTTTAAACCTAAAAACATCCGCCAAATTGCGTTCGCTAAACCCACCAGACTCCATCACAACTCTAGTTTTGGTTGAAACACATAGATTTTACATGTGAAAATATGTTGGCTCTATACACACTAAAAGTATTGCTTTTTTAAAGAGTCTGGGTTTATAGCGCTAGCGACTTCAGAGCCGTTTCTGGTTGAACAGAAAGGTCTCAACGAAGTTTTAAAAGTCGACCTCCTTAGAAATCCTTTCCATAATGTTGTCAAACATTTAGAATATTAATCTGAGCCTGTCAGCAGCAAAATGAGCACTTTTGTGAAGGTAAATACAAGCTGGACAATTGTCCTATTAACTTGCATTGTAGCTTGTTTCAATCTCCCTTAATACTGGACCAATGTCCAAGATTGTTGTTTCCAGCAGTCACTTAGACACAAAAACATAGGAAAATAGGGTTGAAAAACATGTTGAAATAAACGGTAGTTACCCTTTAAAGCTGAGAAACCCTCAGGTTAGCGAAAGTTGTTGGAAGGGAAAATAAAAATAATTTGTATCTTATAAATTTCTGGATGATTTCAAGCATCTAAAAATCTGTCACAAAAAGTTAGCAACCAGTGGATTAGATACCCTGGATAATCTGACTAATAATGACACTTCTCTGTAGTGACAGAAATGACAAATACAAATATGATACCCACATGGTTAATACGCCTGAATTATCCTTTAATATAATGGAAAGTATTTTGATTTCTTATCGTGAAATGATATTTGGCTTGATATTTGTTCTGTAGAAGGGAAGTTGAACAGAGTCATGCTAGTTCATGTCGCTAGTTAAAGTATCTTGACACTGTGATAAAAGATGCTACTACCCAAAATAGCGCTGCACGATATGTTTGGCCTTTCGTGGCAGGCTAGTTCTACTCATGTCTCTTATTTGTCGTTTCACAGGAGTCCAGTGAGAGTGCCAATACCACCATCGAGGACGAGGACGTGAGAGGTAGGGACCAGTACCCTTCTGTTAGCACTCATTTCAACTCTTTCCTGTGATATGTGGTGTCAAGGCTCTGACCTCGTCACTACGGGGGTGGTTGGCCTTTTGAAATGCGACTTGAAAGTCTGTTTTAATTACCTTATACTTTGCTGAATTGGTCATTTAGCCTTGACTTAAAGCTTTAGTGCATAACTTTGTTCATATTAATGAATGTCCGATACATTCAAATAAGTTGCTACAATTGCATCATAGTTATGATTACATTACATGTCATTTAGCAGACGCGTTTATCCAAAGCGACTTACAATTGCTATATATGTCAGAGGTTGCATGCCTCTGGAGCAACTAGGAGTTAAGTGTCTTGCTCAGGGACACAATGCTCGATGTATCGCAGTGGGAATCGAACCCGGGTCTCCCACACCAAAGGCATGTGTCATATCCATTGCGCCATCCCCACCCAGATAAATTTCTTTTCAGTTATTACAGCATTTACAACTTTGATTTAGCTCCAGCCTTATGGACATGTCACATTAACTCAGATGTGTTTCAGCTCAACAATATTCCATTATAAAAATGCCCTATCCTCTGAAAATTAAGTTTAAAATCATGTGGCACTTAGATTAAAAAAAAAGAAAATGGATCCGTGGGACTAATGAATCCAAACCGAACCACTCCTCATCCACTGTGTGTCAGAGCGGTGCAGCTGTCCCACAGCGCCGCTCACAGGGCAGAAGCTGTCACCACACCCTCACTTTTCTGGACCTAAAATCAGGCATTGTCTGACCCCTCCTCACAGGCTATGGCCTTTGTTTGGGAATGAAATACATTATTTGTTTTTTTTTCTCATAATGTTTCATTTTTGTTTCATCATTAGCAAAGTGATAGTGAACCTGGTCAGTACTAAGTTTCTATTTGCAAAGTAAAGTCCACAACATTACGTCAGCTGTGTCAGGTTTTTTATATAATCAGAGGAGGGTGTTCTGCTTTGCATCCAGCTCTTCCTGCTACTACTAGCCTGTCTGAGGCAGCAGAGACTAGTTTCATCTCTGGAACAAAAAAGGCAAACTTTACACGGGGAGCATGTTTCGCCTTTCTGCAGTTAGTGTTTTGGTTTGGTTGTCGCTTGAGGGAACCAGTGCACAGCAGCACACTGTTAGTGTTCAGTTAGCTTGGAACGGCAGTGGACCAGCTGTTGAAGGTAAACAAAAAATGGATTGTGTGTGTGCCACAGCAACGGCTCTTATTCTTTCCATTCATTGTTTCCTAGCTTGCCTACTTAGCATGAAAGGTAATGTTGATGTTATATGTTGAACCATGCTGACTAACCTGCCACTCTTTCCTTCATTCAGTGTATTTCTGTGTGTTTTTTGAGATGTTGTGATTTTGGGTGGATGTTGTCCTTGTGTTCCACACCGGTCCGTTTAACCTTAATTCGTCCTTCTCTTCATTCATCAGCGGTGGTTTTCCCATCTAATCTAACATTTCTGTGTTTCTCTGTCTCTCAGCTCGTAAGCAGGAGGTTATTAAAGTCACCGAGCAGCTGATCGAGGCCATCAACAACGGCGACTTTGAAGCCTACACGTTAGTTCACGTTAGTTTCATCAGACAGACTTCTATCTTCTACATTCTTCCGTGACTCTGATAGCTGTGTGGTGTTCTATTTCAGGAAGATCTGTGATCCTGGCCTCACGTCCTTCGAGCCGGAGGCCTTGGGCAACTTAGTGGAGGGCACCGACTTCCACCGCTTCTACTTTGAGAATGGTAAATAACTGGTGTTTCACATGGTGGAGTGAAGCATCAGAGCTGGCAGAAACACACGTTTGGGATACTGCTGTGAATGTAGACTTGAGTTGCACCTCAGAATTTACCCTCTAAAGAGCTGTCGCATTAAGTCTTAGAGCTGCAAAACCACAGGATTTGAAGTAGAGTGAGACCTCTTCCTGCAGCTCTGCCTCTCTGTTGCACGGGCATACGCATGCACAAAACAGCCAATAGGAACGCTCTCTCACTAAATTGACCTGCGATTGGCTAAAGTCTCCCGTAATGGGAGATCTATCCAAAGTCTAAACACAGAGCCAAGAGGAGGAGCAGAAATCTAGTTTTTTCTCCGACCACTTGAATAACGTTATTCATATGTATATGAAAGATCGTTATGGAACTTTTGCCCAACGACGCCAAAACTAAAGTCCCTACCACAGCGTTGATGTTCTTCTCCTGTGCAGCTCTGTCCAAGGGGAAGCAGCCCATCCACACCATCCTGCTCAACCCCCACGTCCACCTGATCGGGGACGAGGCCGCCTGCATCGCCTACATCCGCCTCACCCAGTACATCGACTGCAACGGCATGCCTCGCACCATGCAGTCAGAGGAGACCCGCATCTGGCACCGCCGCGACGCCAAGTGGCAGAATATCCACTTCCACCGCTCCGGCTCGCCCACTGTGCCCACCAAGTAAGACATATTTTAGGAAGAAGTCTCCCTGTTCCCTGATCAGCTTGCTGGCATTATTCTGCTGTGTATGCTGTTACCACTAACAATACACATCCATAAATAATAATAAGAGAATGATTGTTCTCAAATTAAGTCTATAAGAAATAATCTGTAATCAAGCTAAAAGTTGAATTAAAGCTAAGCTTTACAGTTTTTTCCGATAATGGTGCTAAAATGATACTTGTAAAACGGTGCCTAAACTGTGCCTGAAGAGAACGACAGTCGGTGACGTTAAAGAACGCCTTGTTTATTGCTAAGCCCATATGGTCAAATTAAAAAGCTTCATTTAAAAAGTAACAATTACTTATTTCACCAGTCAATTGCTGTAAACCCCAAAAAAAGAACCGCTGGATGGCAGAAGGCTACTTTACAACAGCAGCTTAGTTTCTCGAGTTGTACCAATCAGCTTACGAGGTGCAGTTGAATGCACCGTTAAGTCGGCGGTGTTTGTCCGGCAGCGTCCATGGCGTCTCATAGGTCAGCTAGTCTCCTCTGTGTCTCTAGCTGCAGACTGTAGGAATCCTATCCAGTGAGATACAGCCACATGTAAGACCGTTTAGCTTTTAGCATTTCAGACCAGCTTTTAGAACAGCTACTAGCTAACGGTAGGCTAACGTTACCTGCTTCCAAGTGTAGTGTTGACTAGCATCACGTGCAGGGATGTTTGTTACCTGGAACGTCTGTTTCGGAGCATCAGAGGGCAGCACGGGCGTTAAAGTGCCACCAAAATGAGACACCGAAATCTGCGTTGTCATTGGGTCCGGTAGATACCGGTTGTTTAGGTGCCACATTAGCAACGGGTTTCTGTACCCAGCCCTACATATCGCAAACTCCTCATTGATTGAATATATTTAAATCACAAATTAAAAACTTTGGTCCTAAAATTGATTGCAGCCATGGCTTCTCCTGCAATTCTTAAATTCAAACTTGTCACCTTTACCTTAAATGTCATTGCATGCACTAGTACTAGTGTAGAAAAAAAAGAAAATAGGAATATCAAGCAAAATACAAAATAGTTGATATTGAAAACAAACTACAGGACAAAATGAAGTGAAATGTCATAATTCAAATGTAGTGTGTATTTCCTGGAAGGGGTTTTAAGTAGTAGTAATCCACATGTGATGTGTGTTTCAGTTGAGAGGACCATCTTTGACTACAAACATCCTCCAGCCTACAACAGACCCCGCCTACCAAGTGTCCATCAGATCCCTCAGCCAATCCTAGCCCCCGACAGCTAGAGCTCCGCCCCCTCAGTGTGTTGTTTACATAATGTCCCTGTAGGACTGAACATTATTGTACATGATGGAAAAAAAAAAATACCCATAGGGGAAAACTATGTGACAATATCATTTTGTAGTGCGAGTTTGGTGTTGACTCCAGGAGTTTTTTAGATCTCAGTATGTTTGAAATAGAAGTGGTTTCAGACGAGCCACTGGGTGATTCGTTATTAATGGGCTGGTGAAATATGTGGAACTTCCAGTGACAGTTTTTCATTTGAATATTGCACATATTGAGGACTCACAAGCTTTTGTGATGTTTTTTGCCTTTTGGCACGATGACCAATATATCACATATCTGCTTTTTACCCATGTATCCTTTCAGCGTTGCCATCTATTAAAGGCCAGGCCAAGCTTGCTCTTGTTTTGGTGATGTATAAGGTTTGGTAATTGATGTAACTTGCTCGCTCTTTGCTTAATCTTTAGCAGTAGCCAAATGAACTGAGTTGGCTAATTTAAAAAAATCTGTTTTCTGGTTTGCCACTGGCACCAAGTATGTTTACTTTGAATTTTAACTACATGTTTAAAAGGGAAAATCAATTGAAACATATGTTTTATCATGTCTGTTTGGAGCTCCATCATCAAGAATGTATAGACTATAGACATACATATAATTCTGTGACTTTTCAGTCATATTTTCATACAGTAAGGAACTAATTATGTGAATTTGATCAGCTATTTTGTTGTGTTTACTTTTGAAATTGTGATGTTGATGCCTGTCCTTCCACTTCTTGTTATTAATGCTGATCTTTAAGCCATTTCAGGTTTGATTGAGTCCCACCTTGATTCTATGTATGACTGGTGTACGCCAATGTTTTACGCTGGACAACACTAAAGTAGAGTCCTAATGCTGCCACTTCCAAGAAAGCCAAATCCATTCTGGAAGGGAGTTAGCCATTCATTTTTGTCATGAGGGAATTTCAGTAATTTATTTTTTTAAAGATACTTTTGGGGGCATTTTAGGCCTTTTATTTGACAGGACAGCTGAAGACATGTAAGGGGAGAGAGAGAGGGGGGAATGACGTGCATCAAAGGGCCGCAGGTCGGAGTCTGGCCCGGGAACAAGGGAATTTGAGTTTTAGCCAGAATAACTGAGCATTGAATCACCGTTTTAGTTCTGTTATTTGAGTGTCACCGTTAAATGAAAAGGGATTGTTGGCATCACTTATATCTATTTCTATCTAATGGTTTATATCTGAAAAACAGTTTGGATTAGGGTGTTGTGAAATGTAAGCGGGAGAAAACTAATGGGAAATCACGGGGGAAGGTTTGGGGATATAGTCCCAGGGTGTCCACTGATTCTTACATATTTTACATATTGAGATTTTTTTTTTTGCTTCTGAAAAACATTCTTTTGTTTAATCACATTTGTCCCTCACTCACCACACTTATTTTTTTTTTTTATCTTTCTGAGATGCATTGACATTCCAGATGGGACACTGGTATGTAATGTGACCATGATGGGACAATCCTGATGTATGTTTTTAGTATTATAATAAAATGTGTGATTTCTGCCAAATGACTTGGTTTGTTCTGGTTTCATTTGTCCTCTTTTCCTACGGTTTATTTATTTTAACATAATTATTTTGGTAATTTTAGGCCTTTAATTCCACAGGACAGATGAAGACATGAAAGGGGAGAGAGAGGGGGAATGACTGCCGTTGAGTCGAGGAGTAAACCTCAATATATGTGCGCCCGCTATACCAACTGAGCTAACCCGGCCACATCTTTTCCTACGGTTTTAAATCAATCAATGTATAACTCCATTCTTCAATTCACAAGCATTTTCCTCAGCTTCATTTTTATCAATACATTTTTATTTCCCTGAAATGTTTTTTTAAATATGATTTTACCAGACAAATCGTACATTGATTAATAGCTGCACTCCTATTAGCTGTTAGAAAGAACGACATCACGTCACATTTGACACATGTACAGTTTTATTCATGTACACACTGCAGCTGCGATGCCTTGGTAGCGTTTCAGGTTGATGTTTTTAGTAATAATTTGATAAAGTCATACATGCCCGCATAGATATTTGCACTGTTAATATGTATATATTATCACCATGGAAACAAGATGCTCAAATCGGTGGTCTCTTTTTGACATTTCTTTTAATCTTCGATTGGATCACACAAAGTAAACGGCAGCGTGAGCATCGCTTTGTTACATAGATAAGTCTCAACTGGAGATGAAGCCTGTACACACAATCCAGCCAGCCTTCAAATCAAATCCTGTTTGTCTATGATGGCAAAAAAAAAATCTTCATTTGTCTTCACGTTTAGTTTCAGAACACATTCAAACACACACACACACACACACCACTCTCAGCTTTAACTGCTGGAGTATACAGGGATCACAAATGGATGGCAATAAATAAATAAAGGAACTACGTGTACAGTATGTGGCGACGGTAGTCAGTAGAAGTTGGACTTTGCTCATATTTTAGGTTGATGTGTCAATCCTTTTGATAGCAGTGATAAGAAAAAAGTCAAATCAACAACAATTAAAGCAAAGCATATGTTTAATATAAACTTAAAGGATAAGTCTGGTGTGATTCCATATTTTATTATTGTCAACAAACCCCATGAAAAGACCAAAAACCAACAATGTGTTAGCTGTTTTTTCAATACTTTCTGACTTCCTGCCTGTGGCTCTTGGCCCCAAACCCATTGGTTCCAACTGAAGATGTCAATCATTAAGAAATCGCTTACAAATATATAGTTTTGTTATTTAAAAAGACTCCGTAATTTCCTAAAACGGCTGGTCACTAGTTACTCAAACGGGAGGCAATAGAGCATTTGTTGGGGACTATTTTCAGCGGCGGATTGCGGACCAGATTTGGTGCTCCAGGGAGTACTTCGGCCAGCAGGACTGTGTATGTGGATTGACGAAGGCAATAATAAATGACAGTGTTCATGCCAGCTCCCTTAACTGCATTAATAACTCAGGATGTCCTCCCTCTGTACTGTCAGCTAAAACGATGTCAGGTGGGTGTTTGATTCATTTTGAATAATAGGATTATGATGAGAAAGACTCTTAATTTGCAAAAACAATTAAGGAGCCTAATTGTTTAAGGGACAAACTGGAAATGATGTAATAAAAGATCAAGTCAAAATGTTTCTGCCTGACACACAGCGATAGATTTGCAGCGTCGCGCGCAATTACAGTGTGTAAACAGCATCAATGACGAGCTAAAATCTCTGAATAGATAATTGATTAAAAGATCTTCCATTCTGCGCTATGAGCCATAATGCAGGCTAAGAAGAGAAACTGTAAATGTGTTTTATTGATGTTTTATGACCTTAAAGGGTGGAGTGATATTAGATTGCACATAACCGTGGGGTTACACTGCGAAGCGCTGCTTGCTTTCTTTCGCAGCCCACATTGACCATTTGGGCTCTTCACACATTCTGTCCTGTTTTCACCGCATACTGCAAGAGACTCTAGCAAGAAAACACGCTGATAATCAGTTATAAACAAAATATGCTGTATTATGTTAATGATCTGATTTAGATTTTCCTGCACTTCTCCCTGCTGTCCTGTCTTTTACCTTCCACATAATTCATTTCAAAATCTCCCTGTCCACAGGCTGTATTTGTTAGAAATAACCTAGTATCACTGCTGTTTGTCACTGTGTTCTTGTAATTACGTACGTATTCCACAAGTTGTGTCTAAACAGAAAGTGACGGCAACAAACACACACACAGTGCCGCCGTAAAGTTCCACAGGCAAAGATATCCTGACTTGTCCCTAGTACGAGTCAAACTCCAAAAAAACTCCTACATTTACCATAATGCATTTGTTCATTAGACCCTCCCAGTCTGATCTGCAACCATATTTTTCACACACATCTCCAGCTTGTAACGCAGGCTTTCAATTAAAATAAGTAATCTCCAGGCCCAAACTGAGATTACCCTGATGACATCACTATGACATCATCAGGGTTACAATCTCAGACTTGACAAAGTTTCTCCAGAGCCACAGAAGACATTATACAGCTGTTTCACAGGCTGAGTAGCTCACTTTGACCTGTTAAATTAAAAAGATGTCCACTCATTTTAACTAAACAATGAGGAACATGTCACCTAGTGCAACAGTGTGGCTCACTGACGTTTTTCCCAACAAGTCCTGTTACCTAAGCAACAGAATAAGATGATGGACAATGACTCCCAAAACGACATTCAGATAAATGAGCGTTCTATTTAACTTTGTGATACGGTGTTTTAAACATGTGACTATAACACATGACTGCAGTCGCAGTTTTAAACATGTAGTTAATGTTTGAAATGGCAACAAAAACACTTGTATGTGTGTGTAACTGTCTTTCATTTCAGCTGGATGTCCGTCCTCTTCCTTTGTGTTGGTGTTCTAACCTCCGGTGGATTTGTGAGGACTAAGGTTAACTGCCCCTCAGATCTCTGCAGGGTAAATCCAGACAGCTAGCTAGACTATCTGTCCAATCAGAGTTTTCTGTTGCACGACTAAAACTACTTTTGAACGTACACGTTCCACCAAAACAAGTTCCTTCCTGAGGCTGTTTTGCCGCACTTAGCCCCGCCCAAGATGATTGTGATTGGTTTGAAAAAATGCCAATAAACCAGAGCATGTTTTCCTCCCATCCCAGAATGCTGTGTGGACTAGCCGGATCTTCCTCCACAGGCAATGCAAGACTAGTGAGGACACACTAGTGTGCCGATAACGCGCGCTTTGAACAGATTACAAGACTTTAAAATTGGTTTTGAATGTCTTATCTAAACAATATAATGGTGATGACTTGCAAGCAAAGCAATGTCCTTATAATGAAGACCTAGATTAAAATATAGTGCAACTAACTCCTGTACTGTAGCACTGTCTCCATAGAGCCTAGGCTACATCAATATACGGCTTTCATGTGCTCACACAAAAGTACGTCCCCCACTCCAACCTGCCTCCTTACACAGAATTTGGCACTCTGATACTCGGTCACCTTACTTCCACAACAACAAACGTGAATGTAGTGATATGCTTTTCTGGTTTGAACAACAACAATGGGGCTCTATGGCACAGAGAAATAAGACATATCAGGCGTTGATACACATTATGGTAGTAGGTCAATTCATTGTTGGTGGCTCTGCACATGAGATTTGTTGACAAAAGGGAAAAATATAGCCAGCCTTATAGCCTTATCCTTTAAAAGCCTCGATGGAGGACAATAAAATGAGGCCGCTGCAGTGTTGGAAGCAGCGAGTGAAGGTGGAGGCTGAAACACAGACGACGGGGTTAGTGCTCCACCTGCATCAAAACATTCCTCATCACTACTTCCTTTCTCAGTAGACACACGGTATATACACACACACACACACACACACACACAGAAGTGGCAGCTCTGTGACAGATACAATGTGAATGCACAAAACACATTAATAAGACGGACGCACACAAAAAAAGGTCAGATGCATGATGGGAAGACCAAAGGTGTGATCACACAGCCTTTGTAAACAGATCAGCAGGGTGATGTTTGGCTGTATAAAGAGTCCCCCCTCCTCCCAACGTATTCTCTACGTAACATTAATCTCATCTGTACGGTGGCCATTCTCCAGCTGAATCAGTGCATGGACAGCACGTTTAGGTGGGCTAATGTATTAAATGCTTTGGATTTTTTTTTTTTTCTCTAGTCCAAGCGGATTTTTCATTACCTCTATGTACAAATGTTTACAAGAGTTCTTCGAGAAGAGGCCCGTGCGTGAGGCGAAAACGTCCAAGATGCCCTCTTTTGACCTGGACCCACCGCCGGCGCACCACAGCAGCAGAGGGTGAGAACTAAAAGCAACGTCTGACACACACACAAAAAAGGTTGCAATCTTTGGTCACAAAAAGAGCAAATGACACAAAACGGGAAGGAAGGAAGAGTGTTAAAGCACAAAATACCGTTCCATTATTCAATAAAAAAAAAGGTGATCGGCGAGGACAACAAGAAAGGAAGGGGGGGTCTGGAACACGTTGATCTGAGGAAGCGTTCTTCGCCAAAGGCTCCAGTGGAAGATGTACGCTCAGTCAAAGCTCTGCTGGTCCTCCTGGTCCTCCTGGTCCTCCTGGTCCTCCTGGTCCTCCTGGTCCTCCTGGTCCTCCTCGCAGTAGCGTTGGAGCAGTCGGTGCAGATGCTGCTGCAGTGCGTCGGGCCGCAAGGCGTCGGCCTGCGAGTCCACGCGCTCCAGGTGCACGTGCTTCCCCTCGCCGTCCCTCACCACAGTCCTCTTCTGGCTTCGCGACTCACGCATCTGGCTTCTGCAAGGGGACAAAGACAAAAAGTTGCATCACATCCAAACTAACTCTGACGGGCCGCGTCTACGGGCGTGGACGGAGCAGACACCGGCCATCCCTGTCGGGGGGGTCAGCCATGGGATTTATGGTTCTGTGGAGGCTTTCGCCGTAGCCTACGCCTGAAGTTCATACTTGTGTGCGTTGGTGTGTGGGTCGATCTCTTTAAAGAGAACATCAAGGCCGGCGTGTGTGTGTGTGTGTGTGTGTGTGTAGTGTGTGGTTGAGTGAGAGAGCGACGGTGGGAAGTCTGTAGCAGGAAACGTTCACCCTCTCCTTGATATCACGTTGTTTATGGAGAAGGAGAACCAGGAAATGAGTGTAACTACAAGTCGCCGCGATGTGTAGTTACACTCATTTCCTGGTTCCTGGTCACACTCATTTTTCGAGAGGTGCACGTCAGGCTACGGCGTAGGGTCGGTGTCTCAACGTACCTCCGTACGTAGCCACGGCGTCAATTTAACACAGAAGCATAAATGAGTGTGAGACGTACACTCACATGCACACATGCTGCATCGCCACTTCTGTTTAGAATGAAATCAAGCCAGCTCGGAGGCGGGGGTGTTATAGTGCCAGCGTAGCGTGATGTTACAGCGCCATCTTGACGCCCGTTTGTTCATATCGGAAGGCAGCCGACAAAAAGTTGTTGTAACAGTAGTGTGTGTCATAGTGTAACAAAACACACAAATAAGTCACACAGACAAGGTCCCATTGGCTTATGTAAGGGGGTTCTCCAGGGGAAGGCGCCAACTATGGTCGAGTCGGAGGGGTGTTTTTCTTTTTCATAGAATGTTTTGTAATTTAATATGAAATGTGTGGATGCATTTTAAGGACCAGGTGGTGTTCTCCATTAAGATAAATGAATATCTAACACTAATCAGCATCTCTTGGTAGGACTCTAGCTGATAAAGGAGGAGACTGGACAGGATGGACGGAGAGCTATCGAGACCCATAGTTAGAGGAGCGTAGCCCGTGCGAGGGTTTACTTTTACTTTTCCACAGTTTTTTGTATTTTGTTATTCCATGTTTTTGTCTATTGGTAAATGTTATTTTCTCTTCAGTTCATTTTTTTTTTTGTCCAGGCTGCAGTAGATTGACGTTACCAATCCTGTGAATAAATACACCTGGATAAACTGGGTCTTCCTCTCAGTTTTTGTGCCTCAGCCAACCTTCCAATCCCCACATTCACTGTCTTAAGGTGAAATGGGCCACAATTCAGTAGTCAATATCTGTGACTGTGGAAACCCAGGCTGCCAATATTAAAATGAAATCATCAAATCAAATAGTGAAATAATTATATATCACCCTCATACATTGCAGACCTTTTAATTCTTTATAAGCCAACGAGAGCCCTCAGTTCCTCCAATACTGGTATTTAAAGTGTTCCCAAAGTAGCCCACAAAGCAAGCAGAGAATCTGCTTTTAGCTTCTACGCTCCGAGACCCCAGTTATATCAGAAACACCAGCTCTGTTGACTCTTTTAAAACTCAACTAAACTACATACCTATTCAGGCTGGCATTTAGTTAATGTGGTTTGTTTTTAGCTGCCACTTTTTCTACTTTTAGCTCTGTGGCTTTATTGTTTTTTTATGCGATGAAAGTGAGGGCGGAGAGGTGGAGCGTGAGCGCGTGAAATAGGACCCGAAAGATGGTGAACTATGCCTGGGCAGGGCGAAGCCAGAGGAAACTCTGGTGGAGGCCCGTAGCGGTCCTGATGTGACCTATAAGCAAAAATGCCTACTTCCTCCATAACTTTTTTTTTAAAGATTATTTGTTGGGCTTTTCTGCCTTTAATTTGACAGGACAGCTAGGTGAGAAAGGGGAGAGAGAGGGGGGGAAGACATGCGAGAAATTGTCACAGGTCGGATTCAAACCCTGGACCTCTGCGTCGTGGCATTAACCTCTCAGTATATGTGCGCCTACTCAACCCACTGAGCCAACCTGGCCACATAACCTCCCTAACTTTACCGCAACAGCGTGCTGCGTCTGATGTCATTGTTATTGTTCTTTTGCGCATGCGGGTCAGTTCGAAACCACAAATGGTTCACACTGGAATCTGATATAGGCCACATTTTAAATGTTAACAGCCAAACAAAAAATCGGATCAGAGCAAAACAATCTGAATTAGGCATTAAGACTTGCGGTGTGAACGTAGCCTATGTGTACAACTTGAAGTTTCAGTGGCACCCCCTAGTGGCAGTATATAGAATGACACTGTGGCAGAAAGCCACATTTCAACTGGGAGGGGGTCTGGGAAAGGTTCATTGACAGTTAATTTCCAAAGGGGCGTCACCAACGGACGCCGCTCAAATGCCTCTGGGCTCATTGGATAGTCCTTCAACCAATCAGAGCTACGATCCGGGTGACGCTGCGCTTCGGTAGCCGTCATGTTGAATGTAAACAAAAAGCTGCTCGCCGTCGCTGCGCTATCGCCGTCGCATAAAGCCCGCCGCAGCGGTTGTGATTGGTGCCTTGATTTTGGGGACATTGGAAATGGGTTTGAATGGGCTCTTGGCAAGACTGACTTGCAGAGCAAATCTCAAATTTGCCGGAAGTTCATCAGGGTTTACCCAGGCTACCACATGCCATCAGGAATTTGAAGATGCTACAAACGTCTACAAATAGTAGTTTTAAAAGCTTTCTCACTGCTTGTAAGGATTCCTTGTAAGGTTGTGTCCAACAGTGTTGCTGCATCCCAGATCTCAGTAAAAAGGCTGGGGAGTAAAATTAAAAATGACAATAATGGCCAAAACTACAAAATATACTATAATTTTCTAATTGCAACTTACTCTGCAAAGTACAAGTCCAAATCAAGCTTGGACTGGGAGATTAAAGGTGAGAAAATTGAGTGCAGTCACAGCATGCTTCCATGTTAAAGGTGCAGTAAGTGATTCTGCGATTCATAAGCTCCGCCCACCAGATTCACAGACAGAGAACTACTGGCTGGCACATTCAAATGCTCCCTCCCTCCCTCCCCTATCAGGTCGCTGGCCACTGTCGCTGCCTGGTGTTGATTGGCTGGAATAGTGTTTTGTGGCTTGTGCACTCCTTTCTGTTTGTTTTCCATTTACACAGCCAGGGCTGTGTATTAACACCGTTTTTTTTTTTTTAACGCACACAGAAAACAGAGAGCTAGGTGACCGTGAGGAGATATTCATTGATTTTGACAAAAAATGGAATGGATTAACATCGCTTACTATACCGTTAATGCTTACTGCCCTCATGTGCCCCTTTCCCAACCCGCTAACATACTAACATCTGAAAGGTTACAATCTGAATTCTATCCCGAGTCAGAGGATTCTGCAGTAGTCACAATTTGTCATCGGCTGCAGCTCTGATTAGCAGTGACAGGTACGCGCTCATTTTCGCGTCTTTTCCAGCGCGATGCTAATGTCGCCTCCGTCGGTAAACCTCTGTCATCTCAGCTACAAACTGCACCCGTCTCTGCCCAAGCAGCGCTCAGACATCGTTCTAAATTATTCGGCACCAAGTTTGGAAGAGAGACTGAATAAGTAATAGATTTAGAATAATTAACAGGTATCAAAAAGAGCATTGTCACTAGCCATGCTGCTTTCTACTGTTAACTAACCCTGTTTTCCAGTGTGTCTGTGACGTTATATGTGACCCTGTCGCCTGTTCTTAGAGGGTTTTCACATATACACTCTGATCTTGGTGGGAAGGCGGTATTAGTAAACTCCAGTTTATTTGTGATCAGTTTTACGCATTCCCATGCTGCTGTCCAACCTTTTAATCACAGAACCGTCGTCCTGCACAATCTCTTTCTCTACTACATGAGGCAGGAGCCCTTTCCCAAAGCCTCCAGCATAACTCAATGCCTGGAGGGGAAAGAACGAGGGAGGAGAGAGGGATCAGTGGGAGGAAAGAGGAAACGCAAACACTGGGAATCTGACATAAAGATCTGCTCAACAGTCATTACTGACAAGTTCTAAAAACATACACATTAGCATGTAGCAAAAGGCTTGTAAAGATCCACTATGATGTTGGTATCATAGTGGACCACATATTTATATTTCCTGTCATGACCAACAGATGCTCTCCACAGTCCCTTATGGATGTGTGAAATCAGCTGTTGTAGAATCATTCTCACTGCATCTTGGGACACACTGACCTTCTCAAAGTCCTGTCTGGCTGAGGGGAGATCTGCAGCCAGTGAGGGCTCCCCCGTCTGCTTCTCCATCCTCTCGCCTCTCACCACCGTCGTCTTGACAACCTTGCTGACCTTTCGACCTTGCACCGGCTCCACCTCAAACGCTGACGCTGCGGCGGGGCCCAGGGCCCGCGGCTCCGAGAAGCTCAACTGGAGAGAAGACGACCAAGATGGTCAAGGCACCAACTGTCACGTACTACTGTACGTACAATGTATTATGTTCTTTAGTGTAGAGCTGCAACGATGAATCAACTAGTTGTCACTTATTAAATGAATTACAAACTATTTTCATAATCAATTAATCAGTTTGAGTCATTTCTCTGCAAATGCTTCATTCCATTTAAAGTGAGAAAAAAACAGCGAGAGTTTTGTTAGACAAACAACAACAAACATGTTCTCAAAGCAATGTAACATCATTTCCCTTATGTAATAGTAGGGTCAGTTAGCAACATTAACTAGCTAGTTTGTGTCGAATTTTACCTTTCAAATGTATGAGATTGCAGACAAAGGTATTTTTAATAGATGCAGTTTCAGTATGTTTCACTATTAGGTGATGTGCATCTTGGAAACCTCAGTGGGCAGTTTTTGTTTGGGGTTCTGGCCACAGCTTTGCTTATTTTTTGTCAGAAGTCGGCATTTACGAACTTCATACAACTCTTGAATGCAGCAAAATGACTCTCTTTATGACCAAAAAAGTATGTGCGGTCTAAAAAATGCAGTGAACAATCGCAGGATTAGATTACCAACACACTTCCATGGATTAATAGCAATAAATGATTTTCAGAAACTACATCGATTATGTAAAAGTCACATAATGGCAACCAAAATAATGTGAAACCATATGAAAAGTGGCTGGGAGATGACACGGACCTCTCTTTGGTCTCCCTCACTGTGCAGCACCGTTCTCTTCACCACTCTGGAGACAGAGTCCCCCTCGTCGATCTGCACCGCCTCCTGGTGAGAGCCCTCGATGGTCACTTCCTGTGTCTCCATGCCATCCGCTGACACGTATTTACGAATCACCTTCCGTGTGATCTGGTGGACAAAACAGGAAGAGAATAACTTTGCTGTAAACAGTGAAGGCTGGTTAACATTTTTCATCATGTAGGCCCAGGAATAGTACTGATTTTAAAGTCATATTAGGCTCATTTTCAGTTTCATAATTGTATTTAGAGGTTATACCAGAATAGGTTTACATGGTTTAATTTTCAAAAAACACCATATTTTTGTTGTACTGCACATTGCTGCAGCTCCTCTTTTCACCCTGTGTGTTGAGCTCTCTGTTTTAGCTACAGAGTGAGGCATCTCACTTCTGTTCTATCTTTGTTGGGAGTCGCACATGCGCAGATATCTTAGTCACTGCTTGGGCACAGACATTAGTAACGGGGAGAGTGTAGACTAACGTGACTAGATAGAACTACGTGTGAAAGTTACGGACATGGCCAACAACCATACATGTTTGAACCAGAATCGGATCCTGAAGAAGGAGGGGAGACTCCTGCAGAACCTGAGACTCAGAGAATTCAAATGTTTCGGCCGATGATGTAGACGGCCCTGCCGATTTTGACCAGCTCACCCGGAGACTGAAGGCAGGATACATTCAGAAACCTCACTCAAAACAGCACGGATGGGGGTTTTTTCCACGTTTGTATGTGTGTAGAAGCACCAGAGACACAAAATAACACCCAAAATCCCAGAAAAAGTGATTTTTTTTACAATATGGGCACTATAAGTGCAATTTCTGTATATTATAAAGTTGTTGAATCATTACCTTCTTAACTACCATGTTGCCATGCTCGTCTGTGTACTTCTCCTCTGTGACAGTCTGTGGTGGGATATCTGGTAGATCATCCGCCTGTAAAAAGACCAAACACTATTGGCTCACATGTTACTGCACAAAGGGGAACAACCAACAACATGTTATTTCCATCAGAGAAAGTATTTCAAGCAACATATGATATAAATTACCCATACATGATCAACACCACCATATCTACAGTGTATGTTAAATCCCCCAATTTTGATGCAATCAAAGAATCTTTCCTCTGATGCCATACGTTCGTTTTGTTTTTTGTAAAATAAAGTTGACAGAATTGGTGAAAATTGGTGTCTTGCAACCTACCAGTCTCTTTATTGATACTACCAATGGGAGGCGCCAAAGTAAAAAAAAAAAAAAAAAAAAAAAACATTGTGGGTTTATTAACAGAACAAAGAAATGATGTGGACATGAACGAATTGAAAGCAGGTGCACAAACAAATGAACAAAAACAACAAAATAAAATGTTGATTAAAAGTCCTTTTCTACCTTTGGAAATTTTCCTTTTTGCATTGCAGAATGTAATGTTTCTTACTTTTGTGACGAGCAAGTAGGGGACGTTCTGCATAAAATGATTAACCCAGTAAGTCAAGTCCAGCAAGAAATATAAACCTAGCACCCTTACCCACCTAAACACAAACCCTGTGCCACTCCACAGTGCTGCACAGCTGAATCATGCTCATTTACCTGAATGATAACTCTGCGTCGGACCACCCTGGTGGTCAGCACCTCCTCCTCTGAGCTATCAGAAGACAGCACCCCTAGCTCCTCTGCTATCTCCTGGGAGAGCGCACACAACCATGTGTTACAACAGCACACTCCTGCACACAGCAGCTGTTCCTTCTTTTCTCTGAACGTCACTTTCGTGTTCACTTGCCAACAAGGTTTGTGTACAGACAAATGGAATGAGGGAATAAATAAAAAAGTATGGCTTTACACAATAGTGATGAGAGATGAAGAGAAGGCACAGTTATACAAACACATTAAACTGAGATAAACGTGAAAGGATGGGAACCAGTGTGCGGAATACAGGGAGTCTCAAATCCCCGATTAACAGCTAGAACACCCTTAAATGTCTAGGTCAGATTTTGGCCAGTTAATCTTCTGAAAACTATACACTAAATGTAGCTGGAATAATACTTTTATCCTTTGCAGTTCTGCTACTCCTTTCCATGTTTGAGAGGACTTATTTATTACTTTAAAGTCAAACACACAATTCCACATGCAAAATAAGTTAGGAGATATGCTAGTCAGCCAAAGTTCTGCACATGATCAGAGAGTATAAACTTGAAATCATGGTCTGAGCAGGTGGGGATGCAACATAGACCATTGGAAACCTATAGACAGTTTTTTCTGTCTGTACTGCCCAGCTTGAATCATACTGTATCTGATTACGGGTCAGGTCTCAAGTTTGAATTTAGTTAAAGGTAATTGAGGGTGGATTGGTTCCAGCTCTCAGCTTTGCTGGTGCAGGGCGGGTTTGCGCAACTCTGGACTGGAGACCAAAGACGTCCCTGGATGTAGACCCCTATGCAGTTAGTCAACATGGCTGTTCCA
Source organism: Perca flavescens (assembly GCF_004354835.1). NCBI lineage: Eukaryota > Metazoa > Chordata > Actinopteri > Perciformes > Percidae > Perca > Perca flavescens. The sequence goes on from NC_041349.1 coordinate 31,655,748, forward strand.
AGGTCAAACTTTCTGTGGTTACTTTGTCAGGCAAGAGTTTGAAATGAGTAATGTAAAAATAATTTGGAAAGATGTAGGAGGCTTACACATATGTAGTCCTCATTTCCCCAAATCTCTACAATGGAGTTGGTAAGTGCAAAGTCAGCACAGACCACAATTATCACATTAATGGGAAATATGCTAGGTCAAAATATACTTTTCCTTTAAAGCTAAAGTATGCCTACATTATTTTTGAGTACAGTTCACAGCACAGGACTCTCTCCGATTGTCAAATAGTATTTTGCACACTGATGGGAACAACAACGGATGCAAACAGGTGCAGGTGTGAACAGAGTTATATGTTATAGAATCACTTCTATAGAGCAGCTCGTAAATGTCAACAATGCTCACTTCAAAATTAAGGAACCGCAAATACATCACACCACCAACGTCAACAGCTTTTTCAGCCACTGATGATACAGCAACGCATTATAGTAGTAACAACAGTTTTGTTATTTTCATGAAAGTTTAGGCCCTCATGCACACAACAGCACTCATCAGCCTCATTAAGGGAAAGTGCAAACGTGTGTGTTTAATATTCTGAGTCTTGCAGCACCACAGCAACCAGTCTGGCCATGCAAAAAAAAGAAAAGCCAGTGCAGCACCGTGTTCATGCTCAACCCCTTACCCTTCCCAGGAAGTCATCATCATCGTAATACCCTGCCTGATCTCTGGAAGGAAGTTCCTCCCACACAGGGAGGTTGCCGTCTGTTCGACACTCCCGTGACCCCTCTGAATCATAAGCATATTCACTGAGACTTTCACTGCCAGAAGAGAAGCGCTTGTAATCTTCCACTCGAAGGAAAGGGTGAGCAGTGTACTGAGAGCTCCCTTTCAGGAAGCTGACATCAGTGCCACTCCCAGGCATTGGGGACGGGGGTTCAGAGATACGATAGGTAACCTCATGTTCCAGTTTCACTTCATCTGGCTCAGAGTGGTCACTGAAGGCTTGTCTGCAGTCGAAGAATTCCACATCTGAGTCAGAGTGCTCTGGCGATTCCGATCCCTTTCTGAGTTCCTTTGGATCCTCTGATTCAAACTCCGAGACCGTTTTCTCAAAGTCTGAGAGAACTCTGTTAAAGTCTGGGGAAAGCTCAAAGTCTTCAGCATTTTCAGACTCTCCCTTGGTGTTGGCTTGAGTCAAAACCTGAGTTGAAATTGAGTCACTGAACACTGGACTCAAGTCACTCGTGGACGCTACGTTCCATTCAGAAACTCTTAGGGTTTGATGTCCTGAAACTACTGCTTCATAATCTCGTGGTACCAAAAGCTTCGTTGACATAGGTGTAAAAGGCTCACTGGACTGTGCTTTCTTTGGGGAAAAACCCCACTCTGAGTGTCCATACGAGCTGTCCGACTTGAAACACGATGTCTTATCAGATGCAGGTAGAACTGGAATAACAGTTCTGTGGGTTGTATATACGTTCTGTTCAGGTAGCTGTAGGGGAATTGATTTGTCATCAGTGAACACCACACCTATTTGACTGGCATCTTGTGTCACTGTTGTGGCAGACAACCACTTGCTTTGCACCTCATCATCTGTTTGAAATTGTGTTTCCTCTGGAGTCTGAGGAGAGGCCTGTAAGTGAATATCAACATGAGCTGAATAGGTTTAAAAAATAAATCAACATACAGGTTGGTATGCACCATTAAAATGACCTCAACATTTCACCAGGTTAGCATCACTGTGCAATGGTTATTTTCCATACAGCCAAGTTTAGAACAATATAATGTGAAGCCATGACATGCAACCTAGAATGAGAAAAATAAATAAGACCTGAAGAAGGAGCAATAAGTATTTTACCATTCCTGGCACATTACAAAAAAATTCTGGATACATTCGATGCATTGACTGCACTTCATTTTGTTATTAGTTCATTCCAGAAAAATTCTGGACACATTTGATGCGTTGACTGCACTCCATTTTGTTAATAGTTCATCAAGGCAGTTATTTCCTTCATCCAAGTAAAATGTTAATGAATTCGTCCAAAACAAAAGTGAGTCTTTGCTTCATTGTCATGCTTTCAGTCTTACCCTTTGTGATGCTGTCTTGTTCTTTAATTGTCTAGCACTGATGCCTAGGTTTCTTTTTGGATCTTGAACTGGTTTCACAGGAGAGTCTTTTTGGAAGTCTTCCTCCCAAACCGTGGTTGGTAAAGTTGAGATGCTTTCAGCTTCTGTTCCACAATGCATCCATTCATATGACAAAACTTCAGATGGCGGTCCTGTCACTTTTTGCCAGTCGGGACTGACATGTCCTTTCTTAGACTTAAGCTCACTAGTTTGAATTAGTAATGATGACACAGCCAATGGCCCTTTGTTCGGTAATGATGAAGGCTGACCAGGCAATAAAGGAAATGTCACATGACTTAAAAGTTCAGTACCATCCCAACAAAAGCCTAATTCCTCCTCTGACTCAACAGTTTCAGGGCTCAGTGGCCTTGGGCTATCATCAATCCAACAATCAATAGGTAAAGCAACAAACTCAGAGTCTGATGACAAAGACACTGGTGGTGAAGGTGATCTATCGTAGGCAGCATCCATAAAATAAGAAGACAATATTCTCATAAAATCAGGTACTGGTGAGTCAGGCGATAGTTGTCTGAACTCAATGACAGATGATATGGATTCATGTGAGGATGGTCTGTCAGTCTCAGCATCTCTTGCTGATGTGACTATAAGCTCACACTCTGAATCTGAACCCAATGATTCAGGTGAAGAAGACCTTTGTGTACTGGTGCACTCCAATGATACTGCAAACTGAGGGATGGGAGAGTCCGGAGACAGTGACCTGTTCTCATCAAACTCAGGCATCGATTCTGGAGATGATGCTCTTTTATCATCTATTTGAATGACTGATGATTCAAGCAACATGGGTCTGTATCCAGGCATTGACTGAGATAGCAATGGCCTCTCTCTTTGATTCTGATCCTTTGCAGAATCTGCACTGTCAAACTGAGTTTCCAAATTTCCAAATGGCACATACTCTATATCTGATGCTAAAGTTCCAGGTGAAGATGATGCTGATCTCAGGAATGTTACATATTGTGGCATTGCCACTGTAAATTCAGGTAAGGGTGAATTGGGTGAGAGTGGTCTAAACTCATTGACTGATGTTATAGATTCTGGTGATGAGGGTGTTGCTTCTATCACCATGGCTGAATTAGGGGATGTGGGTCTGTAGTCTATCGAGGATTCTGGTGAATAGCGTAGATCACCATCCTCTGTGTCAGATACTGATACAACCACCCAACCATCATCAGACCCTGTTTGTGCCTCAGGGGCAGGTATTTCAAATGTGTACTTAGCCTGTCTGTATGGAGCTGCTCCGGAAAACAAAAGGTGTTCAATCATTGGTGGAGGTGACTCTGAATCAATTTTGTCAGATATTACTTTCTTAGGACTTGAAGTGCTAAGAAAGTCAGCTGAGGTTGTGTCTGTTGAAATAAATGAATGTGTCGCCTCTGAAGGTGGGACTGTGGCAGTGGCAACATGCTCATTTCTATCTTTTACTTTCTTATCTTGTTCATCATCTGGAACACTCCTTTTATATTCTATTGTGCTGCCAATAATTTGCATGAACCCTGTTTTACTGCTGAAGGTTTCTCCAGCATACTGAGGATCATATACTTGAGAAATCAGCTTCCACAGTTGTGCATCATAAATGAGATTATACTCAGCTGCCATGCTGGCTGATTCTTTATGTGAGGTAGGCGCTATTTTTGTTGATAAAACAGTGCTATTGATGGTTGATTCATTGGCAGCTGGGACTTTTAATTTGGGTATTGATTTGGGCGGCAAAAGTAATTTTTCCTTATCTGATTCAAAAGATGATGCTGACCTCTCTTCTGTACAAAACAGGTCAAAAGTTTGTGACAAATCACCTGAACCTTTAAATTCAGTGGGTGATATGTCTCTTACAGTCATGACATTTTCTACAATTGTCTTTGTAAAATCAGGTATTGGTAATTCAGATGGCAGGAGTTTACATTCATCATCTGATCTCTCTGACTGAGGTGATAGTGGTCTCACGTCAGGGACTTCTATGTCATATGATGTCAAACCATATTCCATATCTGACAATATTGATTCTGGGGAAGAACACCCATAGTGTGTTGCTGCTGTAGTCTGGACAACATTTTGTGTAAACCAAGGAAGGGGTGAGTCTGGAGACAACCTCTTGTGTTCATCAAGTGATTGATTAGATTCTGGAGATAGTGATCGGATGTTTCCATGTAACATCAATGCCTCAAGTGACAAGGGTTTGTATTCTGGTATGGATTCATCTGATAGTGGCCTCTCTTGCACTTCCAATCCTACTGATTCAGATGAATCTGGCCTATTTTCGACACCATAATTCATGGACATCAACAACTCACTTAAAGCATACTTAATACCTGATTCAGTGGATTCAGGGGAGGGTGATCTGTAGCCAACATTCACAATAACACGTTCAGGCATTATTGAACTATAATCAGGTATGGGTGAGTCTGGTGATAGAGCCTGGTATTCATCTCCAGATGCCCCGGAGCCAGGTGAAGAGGGTCTATTGTCATAAACTAGTGATCCTAGGCTAGATGAAGGTCTGCTTCCCAAGAATGTTAGGAAAGGTAATCCCATTTCTGAATCAGACAACACAAAGTCAGGTGAAGTGGACCTTAAGTCCATATGTGATATGGAGGACTCTTGCAGTGCCTGTGTAAAGTCAGGAATGGGTGAGTCTGGCGAAAGAGGTCTAAATTCATCTTTGGATGCAGCTGAACCAGGAGATTCTACTCTGTCCTCAAAAAGCCAGGGCATACACAAATCCGTCTCTATATCCTCATCTGAATATACTGACCTAGGTGATGTGGATCTGTATCTTAATCCTAAAATAGTGGGTGCACTAACGGTGTACTGGGGTAGCGGAGAGTCAGGAGACAAACATCTAAGATCAGAGTCAGACACCCCTGATTGACGGATTCTGCTCTGTCCTCGAAATCAAACATCTGTGAAATCAAATGATCATATTCTATTGCCGAACCCTCGGATTCAGGTGACCATGACCTGCAAGCATTAAACTCAGGATATGTTTCTAGAAAAGCCTGTCTGAAGTCAGGTACAGGGGAATCAGGAGAAAGTCTTCTGTATTTACTCAGAGATGCTAAGGACTCAGGAGAAGTTCGGTCTTCCATGACCATTGGGAATGATGACTCAATTTCCTCATCAAAATCAGCCAAGACAGAGTCAGGTGAAGCGGACCTTAAGTCCATATGTGATATGGACGACTCTTGTAGTGCCTGTGTAAAGTCAGGAATGGGTGAGTCTGGCGAAAGAGATCTAAATTCATCTTTGGATGCAGCTGAACCAGGAGATTCTACTCTGTCCTCAAAAAGCCAGGGGATACACAAATCAGTCTCCAAATCCTCATCTGAATATACTGACCCAGGTGATGTGGATCTGTATCTTAATCCTAAAATAGTGGGTGCACTAACGGTGTACTGGGGTAGCGGAGAGTCAGGAGACAAACATCTAAGATCAGAGTCAGACACCCCTGATTGACGGGATTCTGCTCTGTCCTCGAAATCAAACATCTGTGAAATCAAATGATCATATTCTATTGCCGAACCCTCGGATTCAGGTGACCATGACCTGCAAGCATTAAACTCAGGATATGTTTCTAGAAAAGCCTGTCTGAAGTCAGGTACAGGGGAATCAGGAGAAAGTCTTCTGTATTTACTCAGAGATGCTAAGGACTCAGGAGAAGTTCGGTCTTCCATGACCATTGGGAATGATGACTCAATTTCCTCATCAAAATCAGCCAAGACAGAGTCAGGTGAAGCGGACCTTAAGTCCATATGTGATATGGACGACTCTTGTAGTGCCTGTGTAAAGTCAGGAATGGGTGAGTCTGGCGAAAGAGATCTAAATTCATCTTTGGATGCAGCTGAACGAGGAGATTCTGCTCTGTCCTCAAAAAGCCAGGGCATACACAAATCCGTCTCTATATCCTCATCTGAATATACTGACCCAGGTGATGTGGATCTGTATCTTAATCCTAAAATAGTGGGCGCACTAACGGTGTACTGGGGTAGCGGAGAGTCAGGAGACAAACATCTAAGATCAGAGTCAGACACCCCTGATTGACGGGATTCTGCTCTGTCCTCAAAATCAAACATCTGTGAAATCAAAGGATCATATTCTATTGCCGAACCCTCGGATTCAGGTGACCATGACCTGCAAGCATTAAACTCAGGATATGTTTCTAGAAAAGCCTGTCTGAAGTCAGGTACAGGGGAATCAGGAGAAAGTCTTCTGTATTTACTCAGAGATGCTAAGGACTCAGGAGAAGATCGGTCTTCCATGACTATTGGGAATGACGACTCAATTTCCTCATTAAAATCGGACAACACTGATTCAGGTGAAGCGGACCTTAAATCCATATGTGATATGGACGACTCTTGTAGTGCCTGTGTAAAGTCAGGAATGGGTGAGTCTGGCGAAAGAGATCTAAATTCATCTTTGGATGCAGCTGAACCAGGAGATTCTACTCTGTCCTCAAAAAGCCAGGGGATACACAAATCAGTCTCCAAATCCTCATCTGAATATACTGACCCAGGTGATGTGGATCTGTATCTTAATCCTAAAATAGTGGGTGCACTAACGGTGTACTGGGGTAGCGGAGAGTCAGGAGACAAACATCTAATATCAGAGTCAGACACCCCTGATTGACGGGATTCTGCTCTGTCCTCAAAATCAAACATCTGTGAAATCAAAGAATCATATTCTATTGCCGAACCCTCGGATTCAGGTGACCATGACCTGCAAGCATTAAACTCAGGATATGTTTCTAGAAAAGCCTGTCTGAAGTCAGGTACAGGGGAATCAGGAGAAAGTCTTCTGTATTTACTCAGAGATGCTAAGGACTCAGGAGAAGATCGGTCTTCCATGACCATTGGGAATGATGACTCAATTTCCTCATCAAAATCAGCCAAGACAGAGTCAGGTGAAGCGGACCTTAAGTCCATATGTGATATGGACGACTCTTGTAGTGCCTGTGTAAAGTCAGGAATGGGTGAGTCTGGCGAAAGAGATCTAAATTCATCTTTGGATGCAGCTGAACCAGGAGATTCTGCTCTGTCCTCAAAAAGCCAGGGGATACACAAATCAGTCTCCAAATCCTCATCTGAATATACTGACCCAGGTGATGTGGATCTGTATCTTAATCCTAAAATAGTGGGTGCACTAACGGTGTACTGGGGTAGCGGAGAGTCAGGAGACAAACATCTAAGATCAGAGTCAGACACCCCTGATTGACGGGATTCTGCTCTGTCCTCAAAATCAAACATCTGTGAAATCAAAGGATCATATTCTATTGCCGAACCCTCGGATTCAGGTGACCATGACCTGCAAGCATTAAACTCAGGATATGTTTCTAGAAAAGCCTGTCTGAAGTCAGGTACAGGGGAATCAGGAGAAAGTCTTCTGTATTTACTCAGAGATGCTAAGGACTCAGGAGATGAAGGTTGACCCTCCAATAACATTGGGAAAGATAATTCCATTTCTACTTCCCAATCTGATGCCACTGACTCTGGTGAAGAGGATCTATATTCCATGTATGTGTTTAAGGACTCCTGTCTAAACTCTTGAATAGGTGAGTCTGGTGAAAGAGCTCTAAATTCATTCAGAGAGCCAGTAGTTTCAGGAGAGGATGATCTGATATGTGATATTAACATCAGTGATGCAGGTGACAAAGGCCTATACTCATATGAATCAGGTGAAAGAGGTCTCTCTTCAACCTCTAGTTCCAATGACTCTGGAGAATCTGGTCTATCTTCAGTATCAGATGGGGAATTAATCAAAGGTGCATACTCAACATCTGATGTATCAGATTCAGGGGATGCTGACCTAAACCCAACGAAAAATGGAAAAGAGTTTTCCACTCTTGCTATGAATTGAGGTACAGGGGAATCTGGTGACAGGGCCTGGTGCTCGTCTCCAGATGCCATTGAACCAGGGGATGGAGGTCGATGATCATCGGATACTGATAAAAATGACCCATCTTCATTCTCTATATCTGAATAACAAACGGACTCAGGTGATGTAGATATGTATTCAGCAGTTGAGAAAGTTGGGTGAAGTATAGCCTGTCTGAATTCATTTATAGGTGAATCAGGTGACAGTCCCCTGAAATCATTTTCAGAGTCCGGTGTGAAGGATCTCTCTTGCACCTCAATGAATGACATGTCCAGAAAATCCCTTTCAGTGTCTGACATTATAGATAAAGGTAATGATGACCTGATTCCTGAAACTAAAATGGATGATTCTATATGTTGTCTAAACTGTGGTAGAGAAGAATCTGGCGATAAAGACCTTTCAAACCTATCTGATTCTGGTAAGAGTGGCCTCATTTTACTTGTGTTCTCATATTCAAACACTTCAACTCTGCTTGAAAAGGCTTTTCCTACATAATGGGGGTCATGCAGTTGACACATCAGCTGGTTTGCTCTAAATGTTTCACTAGCCTCAGCTAATTGCTTTTCTTCAAACATGGAAACAACTGATTCAGTTCTTAGTGCCCCAGGTGATAAAGACCGGTTTCCTGACACTGCACTCTCTTCTTTCTCCATTTCCATTGCTGGATCTGCATTAGATGAATCTATGTCCAATTTCGCACCACCCTCTAACTCTCCCTCTTTTACACTGGAATCTTTCAAAACAGATTCAATTATTTTCCCAGCACAATCAAAAGCACTGGTTTCATTGTAAAATGTCTCCCCAACATAGTGAGGATCATATATTTGAGAAATTAACTTCCAAAGTTCACTGCCATGAACAGGTTTATATACTGGTACCCTTTTTGCCTTTAGAGGTAAGGTTTGACTACCCATTGATCTTTCTGGGTTCTCCAATACTTGCGATCCCGGTGAGTCAGGTCTCTGCTCGCAAATACTTATGTCTTCACTTGATTGGGCACATTCAAAATTTGAAACCACTGAATTAGGAGATGATCTATGAGCTTTAACTGAAACTGATTCAGTCAGCCCTTTTTTGAAATCTGATATTGTTGAGTCACCTCTGTAGTCCTCTCCAGAACCTACTGAATCAGGTGAGGATTGTCTCATTTCAGAGGACAGATGTGACAGAGACGTAGCGCCATACTCTAAATTAGAACAAACTGAAACAGGTGATGGGGATGATGCCAGGGTTGTCCAAGGAGAAAATTCTGATGAACCCTGTCCAAACACAGGAATGGTTGACTCGAGGGAAAGCGTGTCCAGCATCAACGTTGCTTGTGCTGACATGGGTCTATATCCTGCTTTGGAATCTGGTAAACTTGATCTTTGGTCATTTTTGGATTGCAAAGCAGCAGCTCGAACTGTTATGTCTGACTTTGTCTGATAAGAATCTGTCCTTGTTCCAGCAAACTGAAACACTCCTGTTTTACGCATGAAGGTTTCCCCTACATACTGTGGGTCACGAATTTGAGAGATGAGCTTCCAAAGTTCTGCATCATATGCTAAACTGTAGACTGGCAATGAATATTCGTTTAAGGATAAAGGTAAATGATGCTGAGGTACAGAAATTGAAGACTCCCCAGGCAATTGCTGATTTTCAGGGACATTTGTTTTAAATGAGAATGGTAGCTCATCAACAGGGTCATGATCAGTTTTGACTGATTTCTTAGATTTTTTCTTCCTAAGATGTTTTGTCTTCCCACTTACAGTTATTTCCTGAATTGAGTTTCCTTCATCAAACAACTCATGAGATATTTCTTCTATAAATATAGTTGACGAGACGTCAACTCCTGCTGGTGGTGTGACAATGTTTTGGTCAGAAAGAGTGTCAGCATGTACAACTGATTGTATCTTGGGAGCTTCAGTTTTGTTATGTTTTATAGGATTTTCTTCAGATTTTGACAGAAGAATAAAGGTTGGATATTTTTCTAGATCAACAATTATGTTTGTTTTTGTCTCAAACTGCTTTCCAGCACATGCTTCTTCTACAGCAATTGCATCTTGTGTCAGTTTATGTGTTATGTCTTTCTCCAAAGGTAGGTCAGATACAGGATTAGGCCTATAATCACTTACAGAACCACTTGAATCAGGAGATAAAGGCCTATTCTCAAAATAGGATCGCAATGGCATGGCATTATACTCTGTATCTGACAACACAGATTCTGGTGATGATGAATGATCATTTATAGTAACAGCATGATGCATGGATGGCATGTATTGTGGTATGGGAGAATCTGGGGACAGACACTCGTTGATTGTTTCTGATTCAGGAGAGGATGCTCTGATGTCTAACATTGCTGACTGCAGAGCGATTGGTCTGTAGTCAGGCACTAACTGTGGTGAAAGTGGTCTTTCCTCAATATCAGACACAGATATAACATCCCAATCATCATCATCTTCAGTTACTGATTCCACTGGTGTTGGTGGTTTGTTCTCTGTATCAGATTCTAATGTTTCATGTGATTTTCTTCTATGCATAGCATCTATGGAATCCCATGCTATCTCTGCTGATTCAATTAATTGAGGGGCAGGTGATCTACGTCCAACGACAGGGAAAACAGATTGTGATTCACCTCCAGATGCAGCTGCAGCAGGTAATAAAGCTTTATCTTCATTATTAACTAATGATGGAGACATGAAGCTATATTCTACATCTAAGCAAACTGATTCAGGTGAACTGGACCTCTCCCCTATCATTTCAGTAGCAGAATCAGGCCAATTGTGACTGAATTCAGGTATAGGTGAATCAGGTAACAATTCTTTAAATTCATTTTCAGATGCTACATATTCTGGGGATGATGGCCTGTATTCAAAACGCTTTGATAACAAACGTGCTGTTTCCAATTCCAAATGTGATGACACTGACTCAGGCGATGATGATCTACGTTGACAAGTAAAGGACTCTGAGATTGGTCTAAATTCTGGGATAGGGGAGTCTGGTGAAAGCCGACAGTGTGCAGTGATGCACCCACTGGATTGAGGAGAGGATGGTCTCATCATCTCAGGTGCTCTGTCTTCTATGTCAAAAGATAATGATTGAGGTGAGATGGATCTCTCACCACTGTTATCACTGCCTAGTGATATTGGCCTCCCAAATGGTCTTTTGTTTGAAACCATCGGTGTTAGTGGCCTTTCCTCTGCTTCTGATGTTAACAGCGTAGTGTCTCCTGGCACACTCAGTAATGGTTGCCCCTGGGCAGAAGCTCCAACATCACTAGTTTCCCATGGAAAAACAGGAGGTGGTAGAGGAGACAAGGGCCTAAACTGAGGTATTAGAGAATCTGGTGCAAGAAAAGTCAGCTCATCTATGGATGACACTGAATCAGGCGATGAGGCCATACTCTCTGTCAGTAATATGGCTGTATCAGTAAATTCAAGTAAAGACGATCTATCATGAACTAAGTTATGAGGTCCACAAATGGTTTCATATGTGGATTCAGGTAAACAGGATCTATATATGGATGCTTTAGTCTGGATGCTGCACTCAGCTCCTGGTATTACTTTACCTACTGAATGAACATCTATCTGCTCAAACGTTGAGTCATGTGACACCTGAATGAAGCCGACTGATCTTGAGATTTCTGCTTTTTGAGACATTAAACCTGGAATGGTAGAACTGACATCAGAGGGACCTGCTAATGCCTGAGCGGCCGTGTCGGTTTGATTCAAGCGATGAAGGGATTTGACATCAAGGTCAACCGGAATTAAAACTTTGTGAACATCAGTCCCAAGCACAGACTTTGAAACATCTTCATTAACGTTTGTGTGTCTAGCAGTGTCCTCAACCTCGTCTTTGCTGACTCCAGCTTGACTTGCCTCTTCCGGGGTTGCATCCACCACAGTCACATCCTCATTGTCTGAATCCACAAACTCAACATCATACCCATAGAGGACTTTATAGAGTCGACGTGAAACTTCATCAATGTGTCTTCTGCCCATTTTTTTGGCTTGCGTCGATTCTGTTTTTGCATTAAGGGAACCAGAAGGAGGCACAGAAGTAGGCTGTGTAGGCAGAACCCTTTCTTCACTTGTAGGTTGTTGTGTAAAGCAAATCTTTTCAGAGACCTCATCAGTTTCCGTAAGCCCCATAGACAGTTCCCTGAAGTCTTGCTCAGCTTGATCACACTCAATCAACCTATCTCCAAAATCGGTCATAGACAGTGGTCGACTCTCGCATACACCTGTTCGAGAACTATTGGAGGACTCTCTCCAAGGCAATGGTGACAGATAATCAACACTGTGTTCAGAACAGGGGGTTTGTAGACACTCCAAGCTCCACTCCTCTCCCACCTCTTCCCCCTCATATCCAACAGCCCCCTCATCATCACATGGTTCAATAGTGGAGGTAATCTGGGCGCCTAACCTGGGTCCCCCTTTGTGCACAGGGTCTACCACATGGGATCGGAGGTTGAAGGGAGAGGCGCGGTACAGTGTGAAGAAAGGACTTACTTGTTTAAAACTGCCTGTGTGTACCGTGTCTGTCAGTTCCTCATATACTCTTTGTGATGAGCTGTGAAATAAAAAAATCTATATTCAGTCACAGCATGGTTAATCAATAAAAAAAATTAAAGCTGATAAGCCTTTTCTATAATCAGTGTATTTCTTCATATTGTCATAATGTATAAACTGAATATATTCCACCAAATACCATTTAAGCCACTTAAGTTTAATCAGTAATGATTATACAGTCAGTATAAATCCAACTAAAACCTTAAAAATCATCCAGTTTTGAGGTAAAAAATCTACTTCAAAATTTATTTCAAATGTATTGTTATTGAAAAGAAGAAGGGTCTTTGAAAAATTCTCCTTTTAAAGGTGAGGACCACACAATTAAGCATCTAAACTTACCAATGATGACATTTGCAGGTTTTACCTGCAGGTTTTACCTGCAAATGTATGCAGTATGTGCTAAAGTGGATTAACTATTTAGCAACTATCTTGCCTGAACACTAAAGTTAACAGTTAGCCTTTTCTCTTGTGGATGTTTGTTTGCAGACGCGTAACTATCGGTAAGCAGGTTAAGCGGTGCTTACGGGCCCGGACCAATCAGGGGCCCGCATCACTGGAAGATATTGATTGACAGCCGGGGCCCCCTATCGCACTTTCATTACTTGCGACAATCCCAGCAGTACCACGTGCAACCACTGAACAAGCGTGAGTGAGTTAAATCCACCAGCCATTTTCATATTATAACAACATTTGCAACATCCTGAGCCTTTTTGGTAAGGTTCCTAGGAAATCTCAGCCCAGAGTAAATAATTAATAGTAATAATTATTATTTTTTGCAACTTTCACTGTCTTCTGCAACTTCATTGCAACAAAAATACAAAAGACATCGCAACTCTATCGCAATTCTTTACAAAAGCTCCTGTGAAATCAGGCATTTTGGGCCACAACAATCTCAAAAAAAAGGCTGTGAAATCCTGGAGGGACTGCCCTTGTTTTGTCATGTGTTATGGTGCACATTCACCAGTGTTTTTTTGTTGTAGGCTACTCCTGATTTTGTCAGTCATCTCATCTCTTATATGCTGTGTCTCTATGATCCTATTCTGTCCTATTCATGGTAGCCTACTCGTGGACATTGCGCCGTCATCACGTGCTGTAGTAGGGGGGCCTGCCTTGATAATCCTGCATAGGGGCCCAGTGTTGGCTCGTTATGCCACTGATTGTTTGGTAGCTCATACAGCAAGCGGTGGAGCAGTGCAACACATGTCCATGCTTATAGAGCATGGACAGCTAGAATGCTAATGTTGGTTTGGACACATTAATTAAACTTTCTAGGTAACTTACTATGTTGTCTCCATCTCTTTTTGTAGTTTCTCTTTCTGGACATTTCTAAGAAGGCCTGTTGCTGTGGAATCTGTCTCTGGCCGTCCCATTGTCTCGTGAAGTGATGACAAACTGGAGGACAGGTCCTCTGCTGACACAATGGGTACCTCTTGTCCCGAGCCTGGACTCCTACGTGCGGCCTCTGTACGCCTGACTGGACTGGGGCTGTCAATGTCTTCATGAAGGGCAGAGAAACCTGACAAAGAATACAGTGCAGGCACACAGAAAGAGTTGATTGTTGAACTGTTTGGTATCTGAATGTCATAGGCAAGCAATCAATTACAGCTTTCTACATAGATATAACAACAACCTAAACATTGTCTGCTTCAAGCTAACATAGGCTGGTGTACCTTCACTATGATCCAGTGCTATGGTCTGCTCTATTTCTGCATAGGTATGTGATGATGTGTCCTCCTGAGTGAACTTGAATATCTTGGTTTCAATGATGTGAACAATGTCCATTCGGTTGATCTTAGTCAGTCTTTTGATCAGTGTTGTTTCTTTTGAAACAGAAAACAGAAGAAAAAAGGTTAAAAACAATTTCAGAATAAGAATAAGAGCCTCTACTTTGTTGAGAAATATGTACCCCACTTATAACTAACCTGAGGAATGCTTTCCCTCCCTCTCTTCCCAGAGTTTTAAAAGGGCATGGCTTTGGTCTTGCAGTGAGTTGGGGTTTTCAATCCTTATCCGGTTGATCCTCTCCTCACTGAAGTCCAGTTCTCGTGCCAACTCTGTGGAGAAAAAGAAGATATAATAATGATTATGATGATCGGAAGATACATTTGAAGTGTTTGAAATTAGGTTTTTTGAAGGCCTGTCAAAAATGTACAAATAATATTTATTTGATGTGATTGATAGCTTGATCACTGCTGCTAAGGTGCAACTCACCTGTCCAGCTGAAGCCAAGGTGGTCGGCTATAATGGCCAACCGTTGCTCTTTTCTCTCTGCTTCATCCTGTGGATCTACTGCAAATACCACCAGACAGCCATGAGCGGTCAGAGCCGCAAGATATACCAAATCAAGTCACATTCACTTATAGAATCCAAAATAACCCTCACTGGCTTTCTTGTTCTAGTAGTACTGACTGTTTGTTTGGTTAATTCATGATATCAAATTAAGGAACTATAACCTTGAACAAGTACATAATATGTCTGTAAAAAATGGTTGTGATAGATCTTGGAGTGACACTATGATTAAAAAACATAAATTACAATCATTAGAAAATAAATTAAATTACATCTGATTGTTTAAACACGTATTAGTCACTAAGCTGTTTTCAAAAGTTCCATAAAGCCTTTAAGTCAATCTTGAGATTTTTAGCACACATAGAGGGATAGAGAGACATCATTACGAACACAAACATAGCTCAAACAACACAGCCACATGGATTCTTCAACTACAATGGGACTTAACTACAAGAGACAGAGAGGCAGCACCTTTACAGCTACAGTGTACTAATGAGGCACAAGAGAATAGTCCCTTAAACTGGGGGGGATACCTTGACTTTGGACTTTATCATCTGGGATTCGCTGCATCTGTGTCTCAACAGGGTCGTCCCACAGTGGTCTAATGGGAAAGACATCTCCTGAGGGTGGGAACTGCATCTCAGTTTCTCTTTCTATGATTGATGGATCAATGAGACTGCTCTCATCATCCGAGTTGGCAGTGGCAGCCTCTTGTTCTTTCTCTGTCTCTGCCTGTGCCAACCTTGCCACAAGTTTTGCTGCTTCATCGCTTATCTCTTCAAAGAACTCAATGGACTGTTTGTGTGGCTCACTTTTCTCTTTAGTGGGTGTCAATGAATTAGATGACTGACCACTTTTGCCTCGGACTGGTAATCTTGACTGGAAGCCTTTAGATTTTGCTGACTCAGCACTCAATTGGCGACCTTGCTCTTTTTTAGCAGGTGGCCTGGTAGACTCCCCCTCACAGAAGCTCTTGGCTTTGGAAGATGGTGTCTTGGTTTTGATTTCCACAGAGGGACCTGCATCTGTCTCAGATTTTCTCCTTGAATCCTTTTTTACAGGGACCTTAAGTTTTTTGTCTTGGGTAGATTCCGCACGTTTGGCAGTAGAATCAGGCCTAGCCTTTATGGGAATTCTAGATTTAGATTCAGAAATGAAGGAGGCCTCTTTTTTAAGAGTGGTTGAGGAGGAGGTTGCATGAGACGGAGAGGGAATTGTGGATTTACCCTGACCTTGTAGAGCAGACTTAGCTTGTGTTTTGACTGGAGTCTTTTTCATACTACTGGAAGCACTTTGTTTGGACTTGCCTGTTGATTTGGGCACTTCTATCACTGACTGTGGTTCTTCAGGAGATGAATCAGAGGACTCTTGGCCCTGCTCAGAGTAAACTGATCTAGTGACTGTAGTTTCTGCTGTTTGTACAGTTGTTATCATTTGGTCAGAGGATTTTTTGTCTAAATCTAAGGATCCTTCATTCTCATTTTTGTCTGTTTTATTCTCTAGACCTTCAGGGGATGTCTGATCTTTCTTTGTAGATTTGGCTGAAGCGGAAATGCCCATTTTAGGGATTTTAGATTTGGAGGCATCAGCTTTGGAGGCTGACTGATCACCCTCAGGTGGGGATTGAAGCTGAGAATCACTTGCTTCTTTTGATTTCTCAGTATCCTCAGTCTTAACCTCTAGTGTTAGATTGAGGCCAACTTCAGGTTCTGCTGCTGATCTCCTACCTACTTGCCTGGCCTCTTCTAAAAGAGGCTCATCTAAAGGCTGTTCACCTATCTGGAAAAAGGCAAAACCACCCCCCTCTTCCTCATAGCTCCTCTTAGTCATGTCAATAGCACCACTTCGGGTCATCTCAAAGAGTTTCCCTTCTTGGAATAGAAAAGGGTTGGGCTCACTGGTAGGAGTGCTTTCTTCTGTTGGTGTTCTACCAGGTGTTGTGTCTGGAGTTGCTTGCAGAGACTGACGGTCCACCACTAGATTGAGTATTTTCTGTTCCTCCTCTTTTACACGAGCTGCAAAAGTAGCATCATCCTCCCGCATGGCAGACCATGAGTCAGTGTCTACCCTTGCAGTGACACCTTTTGACTCAGTTCTAGGAGGTTCCAAAGCCTCATCATCCTCTTCTGTGTCATCATATACACAGACCTCTGGTTTTAAAATTCCCTTTGTTTGACCTGTGGCAACAGGTAAAAGTCCAGCCTCTGTATACTCCTGTTGATCTCCTTTTACTTCATCTGTTACATTGTCACCTTGTTTTACTGTACCAGTCTGTAGCCTGCTAACACCTGACTCTTGACCCTCCTTATCATCTCCATTGCTGTCTCTTGACTTCCTTAAGCTCTCTTCCTTTTGCTCGTCAGTCCTGTTTTCAGCATTTGATGTTATTGCAGTTTTTTTGGCAGTACTGTCTTCATCAGCCTTAACAGATGGCAGGGCTATTGGTTCCTCTGCAGTTTCCAGTTTGGATTTTGAATGATGCTGGTCTGAGACAGAGTGAGGTCCCTCTGAAGTGACAGTAGCTGGTGTTCTTGTTGTGTTCTTGACCTCATTGCTGTGTGATCCGTCAAGCAAACCTGCTGAAAAAGGAGAGGGAGGTTGTACTTTATTATAGGGATCAACAAATAGAGCTAAGTTTGAATCTTCAGCGGGTCTATCGAGCCCACATTCACTCTGCGCAAGCTTCTCACTTGTGGGCTCTATTGTTTCATAGCTGTCATCACCTATTTTGGCACCTGCTGAGGGAAACAAATCTTTTCTCGAGTTCTTTTTGCTCCTCTCATCTTGTTCCATCTCATCAAATGTTTTTATTTTGGCTGCCATCTTAAACATCTCCTCCTCTGGAGTGATTTTTCTCTTAGTTTCATAGCTGTCTGATTTATCCTCTTCTTCTGGGTCTTCAGGGATGACAGCCGGTTTGGAAGGAACAGAGAGGAATGTATGATCAGGGGGTTTGGGGTTTACCTCATAACTTACCTCTTCAGAACTAGGAGTATCAGGGGAGAGGGGACTCTTACCCGAACTTGTCATCTGAGATGTCTGCTCACAACTGTCATCATCAGCACTAGCCTCATGGTCTCGAAGCAGCCTACCACGCAAAGCATCGTGGGGGAATTCTGTAGCTTTGGAGGGCTCTGGATGGCTAGATGATTTACTAGGTGGACATAGAGTTGATGGGAAGCATAGGTGTCTTTTTTCCTCTACAGGGCTACTCTCTAAGGAGTCATGAGGGGGTGATTCCTTGGTTGGGCTAGGTTCAATGGAATCTGGGGACTTATGAGAGGAGTTTTCTTCCATGAGAGAACTACCGTCTAGAGAGTCTCTGTGGCTTATTGTCAAGGAGTCATCAGCTAATGGACTGAGAGCATCGGAGTCTTGTTTTAAAGGCAGCTCTAAGTTTTCATGATGCTGAGGAGAGGATCTAGAGGCTGGAGAACCAACTAAAGACAATGCTAGCTGACGATCAGGGCTCTCATCATCACTAAGAAAAGTTTCTACAGTCTCCGAAATTCTCTTTGTAAGCTTTTGAGGTTTAGTTGGCTTAGACTCGCTCCTCCTAACAGACATGGACTCACTTGTAGAGTGATCATCTGCAGCCTCGTTGGAAGAAACTGGATGAGTCAAATCTGTAGACAGTTGGTCACCAGTGGTCCCTACATCAGAGTCTCCAGACTTTGTGTCTTTACTTTCTTTTTTGACTGTTGTGGCAGTTGCTGCCGAAGTTGAAGAGGTCTGCTGTCCAGTTTTGGGTGAAAGACACATACTCTCTGGGCTGATGTCTGGAGTGGCAAGACCCTCGTGTTTGTAACTGTCCTCAGAGCTCAGATGAGCAGTTCCATCTCCAGAACTGGCACTTAGTGAGTCTGCCACACCCTCATGTTTTGAGCTGTCAGAGCTATCATCAAGGCCACCATTTCCAAAGTCTACAGTTTCAGTTAGCTCTGAATGAGCAACAGCAACTGACTTGGTTTCTCTCTCTCTGTCTTGCTCAGTGGTCTCTTTCTTGTGAGGTTTGGAATCCAAAGATACTTCTCGTTCTTGATAGACACGTGAGGTTAATGCTTTGGCCATGGATTTTGACTGAATGGTTTCTGAATTTGTGGGTTTCTCTGATCTTGACGTAGTGGATGTTTTGAGCTCAAACAGCCCAGACTTTCTCTTTGAAGGGTCCTGCCCTGTTTGGAATGCTTGCATCAGCTCTTTAACTGACATTGTCTCTTCAAGTTTTTCAGATTCAGCTTTGGGGGATTTAGGGTGGCCTTGTTTTGATTTAGGGCTTTCTTTGGCCTTTGGAGAGGGTTTTCTCACAACAGGCAACTGTGAAGGCTTGCTTCCGGTTACCTTTTTGCTCTTTTGTTCTGCCTCTACCTTTTGTTGTAAGGCTTTGACTTTGTCCTTAATTGACCCAATGGGAGTTTCTTCAACCACTGGGGATACAGGTGATGCTGGGGCAGCGGCTGCAGGCACACTGAGCAGAGGACCTGACTCTGTTGATTCCTCTGCCCGCCCCTGGTCTTTCCCCTTCCTTCTGACTGGCTTTTTAACATCACCAGCAGCTGTCTTGTCCTGCCCTTTGGTTGGAGTAGTTGGTTTCGCACTTTTACGTAGTACAACATCAGTGAATTTTTCTTGCACAGTTGGCTCTTTTTTAGCTTTTATTTTGGAGCTTACTGGTGCATCCAGGAGGTATTCCTTAAGGTCACCACTGTCCTTTATTGCTTTAGGTCTGGGGGTTCCTCTGTTAGCTCTACTTTCACGTAAGACGGGCTCTTGCGTTTGTAAGGCAGCCATCTTTTTGGCCTCCTCTATTTCACTGTCTGAGAGGAGAACCCACTCCTCGGCCATTCTAGCTGCTTTTATTGCCTCCTCTGCTGCCTCACCCTCAAATGTGCCACTCCTCAGTATCTCACTGACTTTCTCTAGGTCCTCTTTGACTTTCTCTAAGTCCTTCTCCATTATTTCTAATGGCTCTCCAGACACATCCTCGGTCCCTTTCTCTAGACCACACCTTCCTAAGGAAGGGGATTTCTCTATGGAGTCTGCAGTCAAGATGGCAGTCATTTTGATCAAATCTTGTTTCATCTCTGACACGTCGGATAGGAGGTCTGGCTCTGGAATCAGGTCTGATTTCAGGACAGATGTCGGTGTCTCTTCATCTTCCATAAGGAAGAAGAACAAGTAAGGAGTAAACAAAATAAAAAATTCAAATGAAAGGAGACAGACATTGGAGAATGTGGTCAGGACAAGATTGGAGCACACTGCAGGGATCATAGGACAACAAATTCACAAAGGGTTCTACATTAGGATATCAGAGGAATTGGGCTTACACTTTCATATGTCTCTGGGGAACTGTGGTAAAGGAAAGGCTAAATAATACCAATGGAAAAGGATATGAGCAGGAAATAACTTGCTTATACACTCATCGCACCCACACTCACAAGACAAAACTATAGAACAAAACTAAAATACATAAAATACGATACTAACTTTGAGTGAAACCAGGTAACCAACAAACCAACAAGTACAATGGAAAAATGGGCAACAAAGGAAACAAAGAAACATCAAGACATCTCAAGATTGCTCAGATGTATGACAAATGTCAATGGGATAACAGGCAAAATGGCTTGAAAACAGCTCAGACTGCTAGTTGTGTCAATCAAAGAAAGCCAGTGATACAAAATAAGATGATTTGCCATGCTTTTAATTCTAGGAAAAGCAAATAATTTACTTTTACAGAATCTAAGTAGGAAGGAGGATCTCTGAAATAGTCCTAAAATACATATTGCAGGGAGGGTGAATATATATTTCCATTTACCCTCAAATCAGCATTATGTTTAACTTAATGTTTGAAATGTAACTGAAATGAAAACTGAAAAAGCGAAATCCGTGCACAAAACCATAAATGAATAGTATTGTGAGGAAAAATCAGCACACCAACAAAAGTAGAAATTAACTCATTAACAAGACATTATTTAGACACAGACATACAGACATACAATAACACACATACACAGGCAAGTTATTTCCATGCAAAGCAAAGGGAATTGCGGATGGAAAGGTCTTGTGAAGATTGAATGGAGTGAGTGGATAGTTCAGGGTACTGTACAAATCTACAATTCATCAAGAGACGCTTGTTAATGTGTCTTCATTCAGTAATGTGGTGAGTTCTTTGTCCATTTACACACCTATGACATTGAGTATCATCTACATTAAATACACATATTAACTACATACATTTCTACTGAAAACATATGCATGTTATAATAAGTTACATATGTTCAGTATGTTTCATGTGTAACATGGGTTGTTTTATTATGGAGTTAAATGCTCATAACGGGGGTAGAAGGGAAAGGATTCAGAGTGGGCGAGGAGGTTGCCTACTTCTTGCTTTAACATTACACTAGAGGACTGCAACTGGAGGAATATTAATATTCTGTCCTCTAATATCCTGGAACTGGGTGCTTGAACAATCATTAGCACCCAGTTTCAGGAACTTGGAGTGCAAGCACACATATCCATGAGCAACTATATTTTTAGTACATTTTATGTTCAGAGGTGCTAGTACCTCCTTGGCACAGCATGGCACAAGAGAGGCTGTACAAGATGAAAGCATTATTAAGAAGAGGAAGACAGTATCAGCAGCTGGAGTCCAAGTGTTTCATTGATGACAAATCACATCATCTCCTCTCATCTCATTTACAAGCTGATCACATTCCCTTCTTGCAGCCATATTATGACTTAACTAACTGCAAGAGATCACACAACCCCCAAGCCATTGTGATATATGGTAAGAGTCTCTAATCAATTATATTGAGCTGCGTAAATGTCATTGTGATGCGTTAGCAAAGCACAAAATTGAAGGACATTGTCAAATAAACATCACCACAGGATGAATGCATTTAATATTTATGTACATACATAGATGGCAGTGTTTAACTCTTTCTCCAAATGCCCAATCTCAAATTGTGAAAGAGTTAAAGTGAAGAAATTTAGGCAGGCATGAAATCAAAAAAAGGAAAGTAAAAAGTGAAGTTAAGCCTCAGGAGAAACATAAAATCCAAATGTGGAGTTTATGAGACATGACAAAAATACATGAAGCTTAAAGGGCTTTAAAAAGATGCATATGCTCTATGATTAAACTATGGGCTATGCTGGGGGTGTCAGTGTATCAGTCTGGTTATTCCTCTGCACACTCTGTTTATCTACATTAGACTTAATACCCATACAATATCAGTGTTATAGTCATATTAGTTTGATTAATAAAGAAATGCAGTAGTATTATAGATAGCAAGTGATAGAGGAAAATGAAATGGAAAAGATGTCTTACATTTCTCTGGCGTTCTGCTGGTCTGGAAAAGAAAAACATGGAAAATGACAGTTAGTCTTGTTTCATCCACTGTATGTGCCGAATATTCTAAATCTACTACTACCATTACAAATGCTACTTTAGGAAAATAATACACATGACACACATAACACAACAGCAACAATGAACTATAGAATGATAAATCACAATCTAACCTACTACAGTAAACAAAATATATCAAAATATCATATTTGACTACTTTATTTAGTTCTGATGACAAGACAGTGGACAGGATAGATCTGCAGAGCTAGTTAGTAGAAGAGCGAGAGGGGAAGCGGTGGCTGCTTTTACCTCTTCCTCTTGCTCTTGGTCTGAATCGGACTCCTTTTGGGAGCAAGAAGCAGCGAGAAACAGAAAGATGTACAGATAGAAAACACAAACATTAAAGGGCAAAAAAAGAGTAAAAGTAGCAATGACGACAACCAGTCAGTGTGATTTCAAGGAAATTCAAGGAAAGCTAGAGTGGTCTACCTGAATTATGCATATTTTTGGTGTAGAAACAGATTATTATTGTTATCCTCAATCATACATCAGCATGAATCACTGGAGAATCTGCATCACATTGCATGACTTCTGGGATTTTCAGGCAATTGTATTTAGTTTTCTTATGAATTTCTGAAATTATGTCCACCAGCCTGTAATGTTGCCTAGTACAGCCTTAACAATATCTCACTGGTTGGGAGGCATTTTTTTACCAACACTATAAAGCAATAATGTTGGCTGCTCATAGAATTAGCACAGTTTACTACTTGGGATGTCAAGTATTGATATATGAAATAAGAATTTGTAGTTGTACTATTTGTAATATCCAATATAAAATAATTGGGGTTATGTTTTGGAATAGTGTAGTAATTGATAAGTGGGAGAAAAGCATGTATTACAGTGCTATAGGGAAAATAGGCTCAAGATTGCAGTATGCTCCAGCTTACAAACAATTAGAATTATTAAAGTGATTTTCATGAACTAACAAGATATGCAACTTAAGCATCCTCGCTTGAGACAAACAACAGTGTAGTGCCCTTACCTTGTAGTATGATGGGAGGGTGATGTTGAGGTTGCATATGGCATTTTGGGTGAGTGACCTGTAGTTTCTGGGTTCTTTCATAAAGGACAGACGGCCACAGGGCTCCTGAGTGTTGTCTCTGATCTGCAACAGCCAAATTGTTCAGCATTAGTCAGTTTACTGTTCATTAGGCAAAATCATGTTTGATTAGAATGTTCTATACAGTTAGAAAAATGTGATGAATTATTGTTGATACTTGCTTAAAAAAACTCTGGGGGTTGTTTGTTTTGGTTTCAAATAAAGAATAGTGCTTACTTTGATGAAAATTGCTAGTCTGTTCTCCTTAAAGGCAAAGAAGCTGAAGAGATTGTGCTGGCCACTTTTGGTGAGTGGAACAAGGTTTCCAAAGCAATCTGCATAGATAGGTTTGCCTTCCAGGACCTGAGAAATATAGCAACAGGAAGATGAGTAAAATGACTGAAAAACAACATACATCCAACCAAACACTCAACTATCAATTCCTTTTTTGTTAAACCATTTTGTTTCACTTTATCTCCTCCATGCAGTTGTGCACCCATTTCTCAAGAAACATAGCCTTGACTATTGAACATAGATAAATAGAATTGCTATTTTAAAAGTCAACGTTTTCAACGTTTTATGAATAACCATAACAGAGAATTTGTTATGATGTTTTTGTTCACTTCATGGCACTGAAACTGGTCAACAGCATTTAAGACTACTGATCATGCAGTTTTGGTGAAAAATGTATAGGATACTGCATTTACACTGATTTAAATCACATTTTTAAACACCGCTTTTTCATTACTGGTCTGAGGTTCCTCCAATCTGGTACCCCCTGATCTGACCAAGGGTTCATCCTGGGCCCCCTTTTATTCACAGTATATATGCCTCCTCTAGAACAACTATCCCCAAACTACCAGTGTTACGCAGATGACACCCATATCTATGTCCTGGTAAAAACTAACGAGGAAGGCAACTTGCATCACCTAACATCTTAGCTAAATTAAAACAAATCATTTGTTCCTTCCCTAAGTTAAACTCCACTCTGTAGACAGTCTTGGCTCCCTGTCTGCAAATACCAAACCTGCAGATACTTTTGGTGTAATCTTTGACAGGATCTCTTGATTGATTTCCGGGTCACAAGAGCCGTCATATCATGTTTCCTCCACATTTCCTCACATTTCATATTGCAGTTCAATGTATTCAAGGTTAAGCAAAAACACAATCCTACACCTTTAACGGTTACCAAATGCAGCTGGTAGGCTTTTAAAGTGACATGAGCTACACCTGCCATCAGCTGCAGTTGGTGAGGCATTCCTCCACCACTCCCCTTTCTCACCTCAACATCTCGGCTGCGGGCCACCTCTGAGAAGTTCTCCTGTTGCTCCAGGGTTTTGTCAATCTTGTCGTCTGTCATGCAGAAGCACCGTAGTCGGGCCTCAATGGGATCGTGGGTCTTGGCAAAGATGACAAACTTGGCCATGTAAGGGACACAGATGATTTCGCGGTACACCTGAGTGGAGAAATTGACAGATTCCTGGACTTGTCGACAGTCTATCAGCCAGAATCTAGAAAGGAGGTTGGAAAGAAGCAGGGATGTAAGGTCTTTGTTTGCTGCAGCAGGGTCTGAATCTCTCTAAATCAGTAATTTGTTTAGTTAGTGCTACAACAAATACTTTTTGCGTCACCTTGCAGACACATTGGTAGTGAAGGAGACACAGTCATTGATGAATGTTAACGGAGTGGTTCCTGTTATGTCCTCCCATTGAGCAGGCGTTGTTCCACCTGTACATGGACACAAACACAAGATTGATATATTAAAATATGAGCCTGTGTCTGATTGGTCTATTTACAGCTTTGTGTGTGTATTTGCATGTGTTCTCTAACCGGTGATACTACAGAGCAGTCGTAGGGTGGGAGTGTCCACTCCAAAGCCATTGAGGACCAGGTCTGAGTTGCTCTTCGGGACAGGGATGGTCATGGTGATGGGTTTATGGAACTTCCTCCTTCGGGGCTCCAGGGTGACAATGGGGCTGAAGGTGGCCTTGTTCCCCAGGATGTTCCTCACTACATCCACGCTCACTGGCTGGGCCTGGAAGAGAAGACAGAGTATATGACAACTTTACTTTTTGCTGTCAATAAACAAACAGGGGTATTCATCTGGAACCACCAGCAAGTATCTGATTTAGATTCAAATCTCTAAACAAATATTAGATTAGCTCCTTTCTCCCGCATTCACTTTGATGGGAGTGCGTGTTAAGGGGGCGGGGAGAGGGAGGTTTACAGTAACAAAGTTCAAATTAGATATGAGTCAGATTATTTGCTAGTTTCAACTCATAAATCAGACAATGCACAGGCAATTTAGCGAAATTTTCCCTGCAGTTGTGGTCTTGATCGGCCTTGAAATAAAATCCCCAGTTCTCTTTAGCCGAGATAAGACCGAGTAAAAATGTGGTCGATTCCGAGATGAGACCGAGACCTTAAAAAATTGGTCTTGAGACCGGTCTTGAGACCAAGACCAATCTCGAGTACTACAACACTGATAGACAATACCAATGCTTTTGTCAATTACCTGCAGTCCAACCCTTATCCTCTTGGTGAGGGCCCCCTCAGGAAAAACTGCCTGTACTTGAGGCACAACAGTGCTGCTCAGGATGCCTCCTTCAGGACCAATCAGATTACTGTCTTGCTTGATGCGGGACACCACCGCAAAGTATTGTGGGAAATCTCTAGTGATGATACGGCAAATGCGCTTCCTCTCCAGCTCCTCTGGCGTGTCCAGCTCTGGAGGAAGAAGTTAGATAGGGACTTGTGTAAGGGACAGTCATGTAGAAGTATAGGATTACATGTACACTTTTTACATCTGTTTTTTTAAAGCCATGCTGCAGTCTTCTGGTACACCATCAAAAACTGACCCTCATCCATGCCGTTTAGTATCTGGTTGAGTTCTTCTTGGGTGTGTTCACAGTGATGCTCCTTCCAGCTCTCTCCACCCTCACTCCTCAGAATCACCAGCTCCCTCTCTTTTCCCCGCAGGGCAGCAAAGTGTGGGATCTCCACAATCACAGGACTGAACGGGTAGAGGTAAGATAGTGTGAGTAACTACAGAATGTCATGGATGATTACAGTGTGTGTATACATGCCGTTGGGCATGTGTGTATGTAATTGGCAGAGTTTTCATAATTGGTCAAGGCCATTATCCAGTGTTGACTTTACATATTCCTATCTAAGAATAACATTTGGCCATTATTTTGCCATTATTTTTAAATTGCTCTTTTAGATTGACTATAATTAACATTTAAGAATTTAACAGTTGTTTTAATACTTACCTGATATACAATATAACAACAAGCTAGCTACAACACATATCTATAAGAAGCATGCTACAAGTACAATCCACATTGAATGAACACAGCTATAAAGCTTAACTGCTGATATTTTTATGTGATATTTTGAGGGTTCTTTGGCCTGACAGCAGATGATCATATTTATTTATATTGTTGCCATGTTTGACAATAAACACTACATTACTATTTAAAAAAAACTTGTGATTTTGTCCTTCCTTTTTTTAAATGTTGGCTTAAATGTCATTATATTTAAGCTTTGTGGTTGGCTTTTAGGATTGTAATCATCCTGCTAAAAGCTCAAATAATAGTAAGGAAAATGGCCACAAATTATAAGCATACATGTCTGTGATTTACACTGAGTTACACCACCATTTTGGGAAATTAGCCTGTCAATCAATATAATATACACAGGCCCACACCATATTGTCAAATTTCACCTGGTTCCCTCGCTACACACAGGCCATACAACCATTTAAATTTCACACAAAAATTAAAAAAACATATTGACTAACACAGATTCATTAAGAAATCAGGAAGCAAAAAAACCAACACACAAATGGAAAATGCTAAGCAGAAGAGAGGGATTAAATAAATTAGAAACAGCAAAGTAATGTGACAGCAATGTGACGTCAAGAGGTTTAAGGACCAGATAAGGTGGGCTACATGAGACCAGCGCAAGCACAACAACACAATACCCTATGGACAAAATAACATCAAAGGGAAGGTTTGTCAAATAAAACACTAAGACCGGCATCCATGGATTGTTTCATATGCAAAAGCATTTTGTCCACCCTACCCAAGGAATTTTGTTCCCGGCGGGCCAAGCTGGAGGATTCTGCTAACCAAACTCTCTCCCTCATTAAGAGGTGGAGGGGCAGTAGGGAGGTGGAGTTTACTGTGTGATCGACCAAGTGTCCATATGCAGCAGTGAGGAAGAAAGAGCACACACAATGTTTTTGTCTGGTGCAAAATCAAAACCTTCGAGACTGATTTGCAAGAGTGGAATGATAATATTAACACTGTGGTCATTTTCAGCTACATGGCTATGGAGACCAAAAATCTTCAAAATGAATAGTGATATGAATACATTCATACACACTATATAATATAAAAATGAAATTGTGAAATAATTTAATAGTTTTTAGGGCTGCCTATTGTAAGTCACATATTTAAATCATCAGTCAGTGACCCCTCATCGGACTCAAATTCTTCAAGTTGGGTAGTCGGGGGTTTTTGTCAGTCAGAGTGCGCGCCCCTCGCTTTCATGCTGCTCTCTGGGGTAAAATCAAGTTGTCTGATTGAAGATGTCAGTGACGGTACAGGCAGCTGTGGAACCAGACCCAGGGTGAGTCTGAGTGAGACGGAAGCAGCTGCCCGGAGGAAGAGAGGCCTTGCACGGTCAGGTTCCGAGGTAACGTTATCTTCTGCTTAGCTGTACATTCACCACTTGGTGAATGTACAGCTCACATCAACTTACTGGCTTTTGTTTGATATCTAGTGTCGGTTAGTGTGTTGTTAGTGGAGTGTAAGCTATTTTATTGGGTTGCCTCTTAGTGAAATGCTCTAAATGAATTTAAGTTGTGCTTTTATTGTGAAGGGTAAAAGCGAGAAGTGAAGCGGTTGCACTATACTCTACCATGTGGTACCGTGTTGTGTTGGCCAAATTGGGTCAAGCTGGTTCAGAGTACGGAGTCTCTGTGTTTATATTTTATTACACTTGGCTTAAGTATTTAGCACGCATTAGCTCAGAGACTAAAAACTTGTCTTGTTTACTTTACATACGTCTTTGTCACCCTGAAGTATTAAAATAAAAAACTGCCGGAATCAAATAAAAAATTACGTGCAATTATGTCTGTCATTGTATGTTATACTAGCATATAATGAACTGAAATGTAAAAATGTTTGGATTATTTCACATTTCATATATATATATATATATATATATATATATATCATATTATTTAAACACATTATCTATTAATATCTATTTAAATTATAATAACAATTTTATTTGAATAACTTTGAACACTTAGGGTCTCCATATTTACCTAAGTTTTTATGTCCAAGTAAAGACATTTTTGCAGTATAAATATGTTGTAAGAAATGTTTCAAATGTTACCAATTTCATGTCAAATGAC
Organism: Perca flavescens; assembly: GCF_004354835.1. Taxonomy (NCBI): domain Eukaryota; kingdom Metazoa; phylum Chordata; class Actinopteri; order Perciformes; family Percidae; genus Perca; species Perca flavescens. The sequence continues at coordinate 31,684,457 of NC_041349.1, forward strand.
AAACAAAAATTGACAGTCATTTACAGTCATAATGGGACCAATAAGGTCTTAAGGTAGAGTGAGTTAGGTTGCACGGCAGAGTTAAGTACTCACACATTTTAAAATATTCATTCATACATAATAACAACAACATATTTCAGTAGTTTATGTCAGGGAGAACCTCCGTCATGTCAGCAGTGGATAGTTAATGGATAACTGGATGGGTAATTAAAGGCTAAAACTCGAGTTACATATTAAATTAAATTATATATATAGTTGTAACCATAGAAGGAATGCTTTTATACTATACTATTTTAAACATTACCAGCAGAGGGCAGAATTTGAGGCCACATATCAAACCAATCATGGTGCAATATACTGGAGCGGGGGTTAATACGAAAGCTGTTTTCATTAAGGGTTAGGGATAAGGTTAAAAAGAGTTGGACTACAGCTGTTATGAAAGAAAACAGGGCATGCTGAAGAGCAAATATTAACATTTTGCAGGTGCTGGGAGAAAGCAAGAGCAGATACAGAAACAGTTTTAGTAATGCAGAGGCAGAGGTTAAATTAATCTGAAAAAAGGGCAGCAAGTTGTAAGATTCTTACAAAAAGGGATACAAATCAGTCAATGGCCTGGACGTAGAGATAGTGTACTACAGTTCTGACCTCTTCTTCCTGCTTTACTTATGATTGTGCTCTTCACACTTATCTTCCATCTTGCACTAGAGATGCATCTTAAAGAGATATTAAACACTAAATTACATTTTTAAATTTAATTTCAAAGGTTGTTGGCATAGAATATCCAAACCTGCTAGAAATGTGTAAAAATTTAAAAAAGAACAGGCAGCAGCACAATCATTTTTCACAACTACGACTTGCAATAAAATTATACGATATCTTCATGTACAGAAGTATCAATTAGTTTTCCTGCTGCTTTCTGCATTTTTTATATTTTGCACTTGATGCTACCTCTCCATGTTCCTGCTCTCTTAATCCTGTACATCTCCTATCTTCTGTGAAATTCATTCCATCCATCACCCATCGCTGTGGCTTACCCGAGGAACTGGGCTCCAGAAGGCCCCACCTCGATGATCCTGCTTGCCAGGCCCTCGCCCTCAACCATCGGGGGCATGGTGGCCAGACGGTGCCTCTTCACCAGCCGGCACGTCACCCGTGTGGGCGCGCTGCACTTCCTGGGCGGGATGATGATGCGTAGGCCGTTGTGCCGGCAACCACGCATGGCTCCGCCCCTGGCATCCACCATGAAGCTGACCAGGAAGCTGAGGTGGAACAGGAGATATTTCCAAATTAAAGACATTTCTTATTGATCCCATTAAGTGACAAAAGAATATGGACACCAAAGCTACTTGGTTTATTGTTTGACCAAGTGCTAATACTAGCAGTATCTCAAAAGGAGAAAAACAACAACTTGTAGCTGCCCGTAGTGGTATTATACATATATTAAATATATATATTGAATTGTCAAATTGTAAGATTTACACGTTTTAAACTATCCCACCCGTTCCACACACACACAACACCTTGTTGCAGGTGGCCTGTGGAACTGCCAGTCTGCCACTCGCAAGACTGAGTTCATCTCTGGCTTTGCAACCCTGCAATCCCTTGACTTCCTTGCTCTCACAGAGACCTGGATTACACCAACCAACACATCCACCCCTGCTGCTCTCTCTTCTGCCTACTCTTTCACCCACACACCCAGACCCACTGGGAGAGGTGGAGGTACAGGCCTACTCATTAACCCCAAGTAGAGATTTTCTCTCTACCAACTGCCAGAGTTCACTCCTATCTCTTTTGAACTTCATGCTGTCACCATAACTCATCCGGTACAACTAGTCATCATTGTTATCTACCGCCCACCAGGTCCTCTGGGGGAGTTTTTGGAGGAGCTGAATGTCCTTTCAAACATCCCTGAAACTGGTCCTTCGCTGGTACTTCTGGGAGACTTCAACATCCAGACAGAGAAGTCAGCTGCCTTTCTTCACCTTCTCTCTTCTTTTGCCCTCTCACTCTCTCCTTCACCACCCACTCACAAAGCTGGTAACCACCTAGATCTCATATTCACTAGAAACTGCTCTACATCCAACCTCACTGTTACTCCACTCCATATCTCAGACCATTTCTTCATCTATTACTCTCTCCCACTCTCCCAAGCTCACAACCATATCTCAAGAGACACCGTACCTGTCCGCTGTAATATTTGTTCACTCTCTCCTCCTTCTCTGGCGGCATGTGCTCTATCTACCCTCCCTGCATCTGACTCTTTCTTACTCATTTCTCCCAACGCTGCCGCAGACACTCTACTCTCTACTCTATCCTCCTCTCTCAACTCTCTCTGCCCTCTTACTTCACGACCGGCTCATAAGTCCTCCCCAGCTCCGTGGTTATCTGACTCGGTACGTGCTGAAAGATCAACTATACGGGCAGTGGAAAGGAAATGGCGGAAATCTAAACACCCAGATGATCTGCTTACTTATCAGTCTCTTCTTTCCTCCTTCGCTGCCTCTATTTCTGCAGCAAAAAGCTCCTTTTATCAAACCAAAATTGAATCCTCTTACTCAAACCCCAAAAAACTTTTCTCCATCTTCTCTAACCTGCTAGATTCCCCCAGTCCACCTCCTCCCTTCTACCAATCCACTTTGTCAACTACTTTGTAAAAAAGATAGATGACATACGCTCTTCATTCTCCACCACACCTTCTGAAATCACCTTACCATCCATCACATCTAGTACTCTTTCCTCTTTCACCCCTCTATCTCCAAATCAAATTCTTACTTTGATTACCTCTGCCCGTCCAACCACCTGCCCCCTGGATCCTATCCCTTCTCACCTTCTCCAGTCCGTTGCTCCTGACCTTCTTCCTTTCCTTACCCATCTCATTAACATCTCCTTGTCAACTGGCTGTTTCCCCACTGCCCTCAAAGAGATAAGAGTGACCCCACGACTCAAACAACCAACACTCGACTCGTCTGATGTAAATAACTATAGACCCGTCTCCCTTCTTCCCTTTCTATCTAAAACTCTTGAGCGTGCCATTTATAATCAACTCTCTACTTATCTCAACCAGAACAACCTTCTCGATCCCCAACAGTCTGGCTTCAAGGCTGGTCACTCAACAGAAACTGCCCTCCTTGCTGTCACTGAGCAGCTTCACATCGCTAAAACAACCTCTCTCTCTTCCATCATCATCCTTCTGGACCTTTCTGCTGCCTTCGACACAGTGAACCACCAAATCCTCATTTCGACACTCCAGAATCTGGGTGTCTCAGGCTCTGCGCTCTCATTGCTCACATCTTACCTGTCAGACCGAACCTACCGGGAAACTTGGAGAGGATCTAGCTCAGAGCCTTGTCCACTCAAAACTGGGGTTCCTCAGGGATCAGTCCTGGGTCCCCTCCTCTTCTCTCTGTATACCAATTCCCTCGGGTCTGTCATTCAGTCGCACGGCTTTTCTTATCACAGCTACGCAGATGACACCCAACTAATTCTTTCCTTTCCTGAGTCTGAAACTCAAGTAGCAGCATGTATCTCGGCCTGTCTAACTGACATCTCTTCTTGGATGTCCACTAACCATCTGAAACTCAACCTTGACAAGACTGAGCTCCTTTTCCTTCCAGGGAAGGGCTCTCCTACCCAGGACCTGACTATAACAATCGACAACTCTGTGGTAGTCCCCACCCAGACTGCTAGAAACCTCGGTGTGACACTTGACGACCAACTCTCCTTCGCTGCCAACTTTGCTGCAACCACCCAATCATGCAGATACATGCTGCATAACATTAGAAGGAGGCTCAGGTTCTGGTTCAGGCTCTAGTCATCTCACGTCTAGACTACTGCAACTCCCTCCTGATTGGCCTGCCTGCATGTGCCATCCGACTTCTGCAGCTCATTCCGAACGCAGTAGCTCGACTTGTCTTCAACCTCCCCAAGTTCTCTGACACTACACCGCTCCTCCGCTCTCTTCACTGGTTACCAGTGGCTGCCCGCATCCGCTTCAAGACACTAGTACTTACATACAGGGCCATGAACGAATCAGCCCCAGCTTACATCCAGGACATGGTCAAACCATATACCCCAACCCGCTCACTTCGCTCTGCATCAGCCAAACTGCTTGCTGCCCTCTCACAGCGAGGGAGAACTAATCACTCAACCACATCCCGACTGTTCACTGTCCTGGCTCCTAAATGGTGGAACGAGCTCCCCATCGACATCAGGATGGCTGAAAGCCTACCCATCTTCCGCCAAAGGCTAAAAACACATCTCTTCCGACTACACCTCTGATAAAATATAAAAACAAAAAAACTCTTGAACCTGCACTTTTATACGTTTCTTTGTAGCTTTGCTTATTTAAAGCTAATTTACTTGCACTTACTACTTGTTGTCTAGAGTTTGGACCTTCTCAGTTGAATGCACTTAATTGTAAGTCACTTTGGATAAAAGCGTCAGCTAAATGACATGTAATGTAATGTAATGTAACAAAGGACTAAAAGGTTGAGCTTGAAGGCTCACTTTTGACAAAACATTTTAGGTCCATTTATTCGCTTCTTTTGGAGCTTTGGACCATATGATACTGTTCTGTAAGAATGGCCATGCAGGCAATGATCTACTGGGGCCATTTGTCTGACTTTGGTGTCTATTTTCTTAACATTGAATGGTCACCATGATTAACAGCTCCATCTCTATAAGTCTTGTCAAGTTGCATCAAACGTTTTGACTTCATAGCTTGAGGCTCTTTGACCCCACTCCTCATGCAAAGTGGCAAATACAGTATGCACATGGATCACACATCTCAATGAGCGGGAGTATGGGTGTGACGATGTGACATTACAATGTGATCATTACCCAGCTCTAATGTGATCTCGCCCTGGCTTCAGTAAAGCACACAACACAGTTTTTAACAAACACACATAGACATAAAAACATGTGTTAGTGAATTCAGAAACACCAGCAGTAAACTGTTAAAAGACGAGGATTTCTGCCCTGCACTGCCAAAACGTTCCTTCATGGTTTAGTTCGATATGGTAAGAAAATAAAGGCAGACGGCCATCCACTGAGAATCTGGTTCTGTCCGAGGTTTCTGCCTGTTTAAAGGAAGTTTTTCCTCGCTGCTGGCCCACCAAATGCATGCTCTTGGGGGATAATTGTTGGCTCTCTGTAAATGATAGAGGGTGGTCTAGACCTACTCTACCTGTAAAGTGTCCTGAGATAACTTAAGTTATCATTTGACACTATAAATAAAATTGCATTGAATTGAATAAAGCTTTTCTGATTGACAGTATTTCAATCAGACCATTATTGTTCAAAGAGATTCAAGGCAATTTTCCTGAATATGGTATACAGGGTACCCTCGGGGTCTTAAAAGTATAACATTTTAATTTTATTTATAAAAAATAAGGCATTATTGGAACATTACAATTGAGTGTTTGGTGTAAAGTGGATTTTATATGACAGTACAGTACTGTTTATGTCAGTGTTTTGCTTTACACTCTTGAGCGTGGATTATGCGTGAGCCAGGCACCCAGGAAGGGAGCTCAGCCTTGCAGCCAATTTTCTCCAGTGGCCACTCGTAGTGCAACTAAAAAATCCCCCTGCAGCCCAAAAAAGGATTTCCACCATTGTAAAACGGACGTCTGTAAAACTGGTGACGAATGCCGTGTAACCAGTAACCAGTAACATAGCTCAAGCACGGCGTTCGTCGTTTGACTGATCTGATCTGATTCATTTTGCGCCAGATTTTTCCTTTAAATGTGAGTATTATCTTAAAATGTTTTATTAAATTCAGGTAATATTACCTGGTAAATAATTACTTTTCTGGGCTAAGAAATTCCATTATGTGGACGAGATGTGGGCATTACTATAAATTCCATCCTTAGTGGTATTAAATAGGTCCTAAAATGTTTTAAAGCTATAGTGTGCGGCTATATTATATTAATGAATGTCGGTTACATTCAAGCCATTGCCAAATGAGTTGATACAAAGCTAATTAAGACTATCGGCTCCACACAACTCTCTCGGTATTTCTCAGTATGGCTATGTTTACAAAATGGTGTCGTCCGGCGACTTTCGGGCGCAGAAGCTCGAGTGACGGGTTTTACGTCACCACTGAGAAAGGACAGCAGCAATGATCAGCTTCGGAGACGAAGAGCAGATACAAATTACAAGATAACTAACTCTTATGAAGAGTCCATCATGTTTTTTAGTCCTCTGTTTTCTCCTTGATTTGACAGGATAAATATTACAAGCAACTGCATGGAGGAGGGGTGGGAGGGTGTGCACGATCACAGAAGGCTTGCGTCATGTTGACAGTGTTGTTGTCATTACTTAGAATTCCTCATGGGGGTGAAAGAAACGATGCACTATAGCTTTAAATTTAACTTGGAGAACCCTGGGGGTACCCTGGGCATACAAAAATACGTATTTTATATATAAAAATACTATACTTATGCCAAAATATTTCTTAAGTTGGTGGGTATGTTAGTGGAAATGCACAATTAACAAGACATTGTATGAAATAAACAAACCTGTCCTCAACTTTCACTGCCTCCTTTTGCCCAGATACCCATCATTTAAGGTTTGTTTTCCCTAACTTTCTGCATCACATGATCTGTCCATGTGGAGACATCCACTCTGGGGCTCGGAATGTGGAACTAGGTGTTATATTTTGACAATTTAAGTCTGATTAAAATGATTTGACCCAATGTAAAAACCCACAGCAAGGTCTATGAGGCAATGGCTGTTGAGGACAGTGACACAAACACCTCTCCCCCAGGAGAGCACACTGTGAGGGGAGGAAGAGAAAGCTGAAGATGAGGAGGAGGAGAATGATTTAACCAAGGTGCAGAAGGTCACCTGCTGTGGTCTCCATGATCAGGGCACGGAGAGGAATGGCTAAAAACAACAACAACCACATCAGACAGAAAGGAATCACAAGTCAAGCAGAAAAGTCAGGAAAGGAAAAGAGACCGAGCAGTTACATCTTTTTTTTTAACCACAATTTAACACATTAAACAAGCACTAACATGATAATTTTAATTTCAGCACTGCCTGTGTAGTACAGTAGTACACTGATGCTCTAAGAGGAACCCAATTAGCCACATTTCACAGGAATCACACCTCAGCAGGTCTGGTCTGGGATGAACTTCTCAATTGACTCAATTAAAGTGTGAAGACCCGCTAGAATTTAATACTCATTTTAACTTTTGGGGTAACAGAAATCATATGGAAAGAAACAACACATACTGTATGCATTTATATATTTTACAAGCCATAAGGACGGGAAATCACAAAATAATAAATAATTTATAGCCAAGCCCCCAGAAATGAATTCTCGTTGTTTTGATTTTTAAATGGTCCTGGCACCATTACGTTAGATTATTTTTTTTTTGATTTCTCGTGCTACTTAATAAAGCTGCTTAAAAGACAACTGTCAGATCGAGGGAGGATTAAAGTCAAATTACAAAATCTCAGGAATAATAGAATAATATGTTAAAAAGAGACAATATATTCACAGTAACAGTTACCAAGTGAGAGAAAACACTCTTGCTTGGACTATCACACTCCAAGCAACTTTTGAATGAAAGTTATTTCACCAATTAAGAAACGCTTTGATTAAATGTAGAAAAGTGCTTGAAACATAACATCAGCTATCAGGACCTCAATGAGATCATTAATGCATATTCATGAATTTACAAGATCTTTCAGTACAGGCGTGCATATATATTCAAACATGTTGTACACTCTGTGCTCACATCTGAGTACAATATGTAAGAGTGTAACATTGTTCATGTCTGACTATACCTACCCAGAGTGAATGGGGCTGGAGGATAACGCCACGTTGTCCAGGTTCTCTGTGCCCCAACTCAGACGATACGAATCCCTCTCATTCTCTCTGGCAAGTGACGAAAGCTGGAATCAAACAACCAACCTCTTATCAGACATACACCACAATTGAATGACACAGTTGAATGTAGCAATACCAACTCAAAATAATATATACTATATATATATATATACAGTATCTCACAAAAGTGAGTACGCCCCTCACATTTTAGTAAATATTTCATTATATCTTTTAATGGGACAACACTGAAGAAATGAAACTTTGCTACAATGTAAAGTATTAAGTTTACAGATTTTTATTTTTAAAGGCCAGTTATTTCATGGATCCAGGATACTATGCATCCTGGCATGGAGTACTTTTCATTAAATCATGTCTCAATGCAAATCAAACTATCTCCATCTCTAGGTATGGTGAAGGGTATGTGATGATGGGGGGCTATTTTAATTCCAAAGGCCAAGGGAACTTTATCAGGATGCATAGTATCCTGGATACTATGCATCCTGATAAAGAAATGATAGAGAGATGATTTTACGGAAAGTACCCCATGCCAATCTCTAGGTATGGTGAAGGGTATGTGATGATGGGGGGTATTTTAATTCCAAAGGCCAAGGGAACTTTATCAGGATGCATAGTATCCTGGATCCATGAAATAACTGGCCTTTAAAAATAAATGTCTGCCTGCCTCTATGGGAATTTAACATCGGGGTGTACTGACTTTTGTTGCCAGCGGTTTAGACATTAATGGCTGTATGTTGAGTTATTTGAGGGGACAGCACATTTACACTGTTATACAAGCTGGACGGTGCCTCTTTAAAAATATTTATTATGTATTACAGTTTTGAATAATTCCCAGGAGACATCTTTTGGTTATGTGACCCAGATAATGTAAACAATCCAATACACAGCATATGAAGTAAAACACGCCTCTTTATTATCATAAAACGTATACTTGTTTATATATAACATAAAATTGACTATTACCATCAACAGTTATACCCTTTAGGACTAATGTTAGCAATTAATTGCAGTTAAACAAAGAAATGGCAATAATGTAAAATAATTACGATTAGATAATTATACAATAATTGTTACAGGCCTACTACTGTGTATATATATATATATATATATATATATATATATATATATATATATATATATATATATATATATATATATATATATATATATATATTACAAAGGAATACAAAGCGCAAATCTGAGGCCATGGTTCTCAGCAGGAAACCGATGGAATGCCTTCTCCAGGTAGGGAATGAGTCCTTACCCCAAGTGAAGGAGTTCAAGTACCTTGGGGTTGTGTTCGCGAGTGAGGGGACAATGGAGCGGGAGATTGGTCGGAGAATCGGGCGCAGCGGGTGCGGTATTGCATTCAATCTATCGCACCGTTAGACGAAAAGAGAGCTTAGCCAGAAGGCAAAGCTCTCGATCTACCGGTCAGTTTTCGTTCCTACCCTCACCTATGGTCATGAAGGCTGGGTCATGACCGAAAGAACGAGATCCAGGGTACAAGCGGCTGAAATGGGTTTCCTCAGGAGGGTGGCTGGCGTCTCCCTTAGAGATAGGGTGAGAAGCTCAGTCATCCGTGAGGAGCTCGGAGTAGAGCCGCTGCTCCTTTGCGTCGAAAGGAGCCAGTTGAGGTGGTCGGGCATCTGGTAAGGATGCCCCTGGGCGCCTCCCTAGGGAGGTGTTCCAGGCACGCCCAGCTGGGAGGAGGCCTCGGGAAGACCCAGGACTAGGTGGAGGGATTATATCTCCAACCTGGCCTGGGAACGCCTCGGGATCCCCCAGTCGGAGCTGGTTAATGTTGCTCGGGAAAGGGAAGTTTGGGGTCCCCTGCTGGAGCTGCTCCCCCCGCGACCCGACACCGGATAAGCGGACGAAGATGGATGGATGGACAAAGCGCTACTTAAATACAGTACTTGTGTAAATGTACATTGAGCAGGTACTTTACCTGTTGACTGGCGAGCATCTCATCCATCAGGCCTTCATGTTTAGGGGAGTAGTAGCTGTGGTGAGTGGGGGTGAAGGACCTGTCGGAACTGGAGCACAGAAGAAGAAAAGCATTGAAGCCAGAGAAGTTCAGCGCTTACGACAATAGCAGAGATCACAGCGGTTGGAAATGAATACAGGAAATATACATATTAAATTCCACAAACAGGGCGAAATGTTCATAGGAAAACTGTCGAAAGCAGTTGATATGGACAAGAGTTATTTAATTTCCTTTGCTGGAGCTCATGACATTTATGAATGTCAGTGACGAAAAATTGAATGGACTCATTACAATCAAATTGACTTTTAAATGTCACTGGTAAAACAAGATCTATGTTTGCATTAGTGTTGTTTTAACACGAATAATGCCACAATAAAAGATAAATACAAATACATAAGCCTGCAAACATGCTCATATTGTCAATGCTACATGCTGATATTAAGCAGGTGTAATCAGTAGGCAATAGATGAGGGTAGATGACGGGTTTAACATCCCCTCTTGTTAGCTACATGACCAACATGCATGCCCCTTGTTAAACTGCCACCCCCCTCTCCCTCCCCCCAGCAGCAGAGAGAGGGCAGGGGCAGAATGTGTTATTCTAGTCTGCCTAACTCTTTATACGACTGAGGTTTGTGCCAGTTTAGTCTCGCATTGCCAGACCTTCCTCCACAGTGCTGTAGAGGAAGATCTGGCTAATCCACAAAATATACTGGGATGGGAGAAAACCGTGCTCTGGTTTATTGGCATTTCTTTAAACCAATCACAATCGTCTTGGGCGGTGCTAAGCTTCGGATGGAGCCATGGTGCCTCTGCAAAATAGCCTCAGGAAGGAACTTGTTTTGGTGGAACATGTGTAAAAAGTTCAAAAGTAGTTTTAGTCGTGCAACAGAAAACTCAGATTGGACAGATAGTCTAGCTAGCTGTCTGGATTTACCCTGCAGAGATCTGAGGAGCAGTTAACCATAGTCCTCACAAATCAGCCGGAGTTTAGAACGCTAAAACAAAGAAAGAGGAAGGGGACAGACATCTGGCCGAAAATTAGGGACATCCGGCAGAATTTCAGGCGGCAACGGAGCAATCCCGGAAGTGGAACGTCGTTGATATAGACTAGTGCAAGTTAGAATCTATGGCCCGAGCATGGCTCTGAAACATCAGCCGCCTAACTGTGCTGTGTATTGGTAAATCTATGGCGCTGTCCATGGTGCTGATGTAGCAGACAGATTTGTAAGTGTTGCGCTGTTCTGTCAGTTCTGTCTTGGATCTATTATATTCTAGAAACTAAACAGCTGGGGTGGGGGTGGGGGGAAGTCATTCATTGGGTGGTTTGCTTGTCTCGGGTGAACAAAACAAACCCAGGTCCGTCCGTCCCATTATTAATTAACACATTGCCTGTGATGTTTACTATGGTCACCATTTTAGTTAACTGTAGTGTGTTTTAATGTTACCAAGCTAACATTAGCTTATTAGCAGTAAGCTTGAAGTACGGCTGAGGCGGATGGGAATGCTATTAGTTTTGCAGGTATTCAAGCTTAAACCAAGGTTTTGGACAAATTGAAGTTTCGGCCTGATGATGGCGATATATTAAAAAAAAACACAGGGTACCATAAATGTCTGTATAAACTACTAACCAGCACAAATGCATAATTTCACTCTGACTCACTACTAAAAAAGTTTAACACCCAGTCCCAGGGAGACTGTAAAACTGGTTATTATAATATATAACAGCAGTGCTGAAGATGTAAAAGGCCAGATATTTGGCCAGTGTCAGCACATACCTTTGCCTTTGACTATGGAGGCATGACAAGGAAGACCAACAACGAAGAATGACCAGGAGAGGTTGCAAAAAACACACACAAATACACACAGATACACACAAATACAGGCGGTTAGTTCTTGAGTGTCACATGTCTATACAGCTACACACACACACAGTGATTCTTAATATACATTGGACAACAACATCTCCACAGGGACAGTTGTTTGCTCCATGGAGCAGATGAGATTTGTTTGTGCATGAAGTAGATGAGCGTAAACATTTGCTTTGAGTCAGCTGCAACTAGGGCTGCACGATATGAAGAAAATATCTAAATGGGATTATTTTGACTGATGTTGATTCACGATACGGGAATGATCGGTTTTTTTTCTTCTCATTTTCCTGAAAAAAATTAAAAGGATCATAGTGTGATTTTTGCGAGGATCTGAACCAGTCTGTAGGATAGGATTTGTAGGCTGGAAACGTCTCTGCAGCACTATAATACTTCATTCAGAATGTTTTGACACATATTTTGCCCCCTACAACTTGGATATTGCACTAAACCCTATTTCAATTTCAATGAAATTGCGATTCATTGTGCAGCCCTAGATGCAACCCATGCAAAACCTTTTTTTAATTAAAGAAAAAAGTTCCCACTTCCAGGCGGAGTTGGGGGCTTTCACACCTGACAGACCGAACCAAGGTCCGGATCAAGGTTCATGTTTTTGCATTTGAGCCGGTTAGTTTTGGTTTCACACTGCAGTTATGCAAGCGCACTAAAGATCTATACGTGACAAAACTACGTCCTGCTGTCATCACATACGTGAGCTGCGTCTCCAGATACTTAATACATAGGCTAATTGATTGGTTTGTAGTGGGGCTTTCCCGTCCTCTCGTATCCTCTCTCTGTGTCCGAGTTTTTTCAACGGACTGCTGCTCTCCCCTAGCCTAGAAATCTAGACGCAGCCTGGCGGCAGCAAATGTAATTTACAGCCAGGGTCGTCTAGCAACTCTCTGTTGGCTTGCGAGCTCAAAAAGCCAAACTCTAGTCAGGCCAATCACATCGTGTATAGAATCAGCGGGCGGGCTTAACATAATGACAGCAGAGTTGCGACGGTTTTGTGTGAATTCCCTGCTACTTGAAAACAAAGAAGGCTGCTGCGAACAGTGGTCTTTGGAATCGGCTTTGGCCGCGACTCCCGAAGACTTGGAGTTCAGCTTTTCTTTGAGAAAAGAACAAAGAACGGCACTGAAGTTTTTTTTTCTTAAAAAAGGAAGATGTGTTCAGAGTTTTGCCGAAGTTTAATCTATCAACTAGCGTTGCTCTGGTTGCTTGTAGCGCTATCCTAGGAAATTTGAAAGACAACCGTTTATCCCGCCCCTCGGATTGAGCCCTGCCAACGGTGAGTTCCCAGACCCAACATCTCAATGGGGGTCTGGCTTGTCAGGCTAGTTCTCCCCTACTACTCTTTTTGTTTTCTTGCGATGTTGAGAAGCAAGACACGGGAACTTTCCTTCTGCAGCATTTATTCAGAGACAAACGGAAACCTACACTGTACATTTACTACCACTTAACAAGTAAACTGCTGATGTATTCTCAGCTCTGATAGCCGACAGCTGTCTGCTCTGATCGATGACACCGACACACTCTCTCTCTCTCTCTCTCTCTCATGTACACACTAAGGACTGAGCTGTTCCTTAAAGGAACACCAAGACAGTCTGCCAGAGCTTCCTGTATTTGGTCCGAATGTCTGAACCATCTAAAAAATGCTTTCATACTAGAAACTAACCGGACCACGGTTCAGTTTCAGACCACCTCTTTTGGTCGGACCAAATTTCACACCTGTAATTTTGGTTCGGATCAACTTGAAAAGTCTGACGACCAAACGAGGTACAGTAGGTGTGAAAGCCCCCTTAGTCAGTTGGTTTACTAAAGCCACACTGAACCCCTTACCAAATTGTTGTAGTTGCTTGTTAACTAACTTCAACATGTGACAGAGTGTGCTGTACCTGTCGGTGCGCCCCCCCTCAAGGCTGAAGCGGAGGTAGTTCATTCCATCCAGATACTGTCCTGGCAGGGAGTCATCTCCCAGCTCCCTGAGGTCCTCCGCCCTCAGATACTCCCCCCCGTCGCCTGTCATCGTGTCATCACCTGGAGAGAGAAAAGAGAAGGGTGGAGGGGACATTTCACAGTTTGGTGGATAATGTATAGAATGGTGACACTTTCACGTTTATCTTGGCATTTCAGTTCTTCAATTTCTTGTCATTTATCTGCAATGGGCTAATATGCTGGGGGGAGTAGTAGCTTAGCTGGTTAGCAGCTGCATATGATGTTAGCATACTTACCATTTAGTTTCTCACTGCTGAGATACTGCTACTGGATCACTATAATACATTCTGTTTACAAGTTCTGATTCTAGTCTGTGCATTAAACATGTCTTCCTCTGTGGTCTAATCCCAAGCCTAAGCAGGGCAATGTTAGGCAGCATTCTCTATGGCACACATGTTATCTAAAGCACATGCCTGACCACAGCAACACTACAGCTGTCCACCAGCATATTCAGAGACTGGTGGAGCTTGTGAAGCACAAAAAGACATTCACTCTCAGGCCTGTGTGTGTTAAAGGAAGATCACTTCAAACAAAGATGAAGTCTTATAACAGACATTTAGATTATGAAGTTAACACAATAGGTACATTTGTACATTTTGTGATGAAAATGAAAGAATGTACTGACTTCAAATTATTGCAAATAAATCAATGGTGCAGTGACTATGATCATAAGGATGTTTCTTCTCTACCTTGTGTCAGTGAGAGAGAAAAAACACAAAGCAAAGGCACACACAGTGTATGTTAATATTGTTAGTAAGACCTGTGCTGAGCTACCGTTGTTTGATTGTACGATTACGGTTCTTTGGCCAATAGGGTTGCTTTAATATAGGAGAGTTTCAAATGTTTAGTTCTACCCAATCATACGCTAACCTTAATAAGTGTGACTTTCTATTGTGTGTTTCCCTGACGATGGCCTGACAATTTTACCTGCCACTGCCAAAAATGCAGCCACATTTTTGGGGTGGTGGGTGCTAATTACAGACCCTGTATTGGCCTTGTCCTTTCATCGTCTGACCCCTCCTCCCATGCACCATACATTTAAATGTTTCCATCACTGTTAAAACTCCAGGTGCATGCAGCAGTCCTTCACTTTTCTGTATAGTTCCTGGCTCATGGAAAAGATGACGAGACAAGGTTTGTAACAGGAGAACGGGAATGGAGAGAGATTTCCTTCTTGATAGAGCTGTGTAGATTGAACTTTTTGCTGACTTTTTCATGACTTTATGTCGACCACACAGTAAGTGACAAAGTAATATGAGACATCCATTAATATAGTCAAAGATATTTGATATTTTCAAAAATAACAGCATGTCAATAATCTACACGTCTGCCCCTTGATGTGATTCTCTTATCCAGCCCGGCCCTTAGTGAAGATGAGTTTGACACTACCGCCCTTGTGCTTCTCTTTAATTCTGTCATCAATGTAGGTAACCTTTGTATTTGATATGATAAAAAAAATTATGTATGGAGCTGGAGTTGACAATGGCAGTTAACCTAGCTTAGCATAAAGACTGGAGGATACAGATGGCCTGGCTCTCTTCACGTAACTCCCCGTAAACCACATATTGTTGTGTTTTAGTGATTGATGTGACTGATGAGCCTTTAACAAAACCGTTCCTTTAAATGTACATCAGCAAATGATGTGCGTTGATACTTTGAGCCTTTTAATAAGAAGACCCTCATGAGTGAAATCTTTTTGGCTCAGTTCAACTTCAACTACTTTCTCGGTATCCCTTGTATCCAAATATACTGCAGTTAGTATCGTAGCACTTAGCCAAATGGCAGTTGGTACAGGCTAATTCACCATGCATAACACACTACCCCACTCCTGGTGCAATCAGCACAGCAAGTCTGCACACAACGCAGCGTGCCGAATACCTTCCACATCCATGGGGTCGTCTGACATAACATCATCATCATCATCATCAATGGCTTTCAATGCTGTGGGTGGACAGCACAGTCACTCACTACTTCCTAAAATCTGCTAATGGCTGAAAAGACCTCTGAACTTTTCTCAAAAGGAAGACAGAAATGTACAACACAGTTTGGGCTAACTGTAATGTAGGTCTTTGAAGACTGACGCCGATCTAGCAGATACTCCGAAGGGAACATTTTCCTACTTAAAAATTACTTGAAAATAAGGGTAGAAATAATGTCAGTATTTAAATGGCTTGTTCCTCAGTTTGCATTAGGAGCTCATAAACATTACAGTACTAGTTTGGCGATCAATCTCCCTAAAGCTGTAGTAATCAATTAACAATTCTTTTGCCCACTTGGTGGGACAGGACACAATATCTGACACATTAATACCTTATAAAGTTGTAATGGCTAACATGTTAGCAAACACTTTCCTTTTGACCCATCTATCAGACACGGAGTAACATTAGAATACATTTTGAGTTGTGCTCAAGGCCACCTGATGATACTTTTAGCTCTGATTTGTCCTCCACCAACTCCTGGCTCTTTAGCCGCTAGATGTTCCACTTTCTCCTACAGCTACAGTCTTATTTCCTCTGTTTGGTGCAGGGCAGGTAGAGTACAGTGAGCTTTATGGCCATCAACAGCTGCCTGCTGCTGCTGGAAACAAGGAGATTTACAGGGCATTTAACCAAATCAATGAACTAAAAGAGGCTAAAAAGCTTCGTAGAGCTGAGTCTGGCTGATAATTCTCTATTTGTCATTATCACCGTTTTATATTTCACATAGGCATTGTTAATATAAAATTATCAATTAGTGCTTCTTTAAAGCAGGGTGAGTGTAAGGGTTCCCTAGCCGTAATGGAAACATATTCACTAGCAGGAAAACTGACCAGTAAACTAACGTGGGCTCAACACACAAACAGGGCTTTGTTGTGTGCCTAATGGTGCGTTCTTTTTGTCTTGTAATCGCGACTAGTAGCTCGAGTGTGACGTCACATCCGTGTCGAAAAACGAATAACTGCGGGTAGGCTACTGCTCTGCTTTCTGCTCAAGACTCGGCCATTGTTGTCATATAGCAACCAAGTGTCTCTAGCCAATTTCAGCTGCACAAGCTACAAAATAACTAATCAGGCGGTATTTAACTCCTAATAAGACTGTAGAGACATGCCTATAGGTAGCAGTATACAGTTCTATGTGTACAACTTCTTCATTTGGTTACAACAAAGACAAAAGTGCTTAAAAGTGTAGAAAACCACAATGTTTACTACGTGTGATGCACAACGTAGCCATCTTTGAAAGGGAACTCGGGGTTCAGACGACTTGACGAGTCGTATATATATGACCTCGGGGGCGTTCTTTTTGCAACTTCCGGTTCTTAACTCCGGAAAACGACTCGTAGATCGACTTCGTTTGACAAAAAGAACGCACCATTACAGTTGATCTAGTTCAGCATCTAGCTCATTGATAGTGCTGTTGGACACATGGTTAGAATACCAGTGAGAAGGCTGCACTGTGGGTTAATGTTGACATGACTCACCCTCTTCATCCGAGACATCCAGCACTTCAGTCATGGTCTCTGGCACGTTTAGCTTGTGTTTCTCTGTCACCGTCTGGCAGCATGGGAGGAAAGAGATCCATTAACCGCACTTCACATCGTACACATAGGTAAACCTAGCTGCAACCAATGCAGTGTACCATTAACAGACCTGCAATATATCCTACCTTATAATGTTCAGTGTTTGTTTTAAATGTTGATTTAATTGTACTGTACAATTGTCAATTACAATTTTTGTTACTTCTGCCCAAAATGTCAATCAAAAACCTGAGCTCTCCTCCCGGGTGTTTGGTGTGGGTGTTGGTTTTGATCGCTTTCTGTAAATGATACATGTAATTTGGGTGTTGTAAATGATGAATGGTAGACAGTAGACAGTAACACAATTAATTATCAGAGCAGCACCGTTTCAAATCAAATGCCAGTTGACAATTTATCACTCAATCTATCAATTCACATTCGTTTCATCACTTCAGTTTTTTTCAATTACTGTACTTTTTGTTACTTCCAGCCTTGAGGCCACTTTCCTTAAATGATAAGCGGTGATTTGGTGTTGTGAATGATGGATGATGAATGTAAGATGTGGGTAAATTATGGAAAATGGCTGTTTTCATTATATCATGACTGTTTTAATCAAATCGGCTTCACATTAGTCAGCTCACTTGATAATGTATAACTCTAATTTTCAAGTCACATGCATTATTATCACCTCCATGTTTATCAATTCATTTTTGCGACTTCCACCACTGATATATCAAAGCTTAGTGTTTGTTTTCCACCAATGCACGTTTCAATTCCAGCACCGATTCTTGCTGTCTCTAACATAACCTTGAACTTTAGATTAAAATGGGAATTTAATATGATGTGTTGTAGCACAGATAATTGGTTAAATGACTTTATGGATTTGCTGTCAATGGAACGGGCCGCATCAGCCCTCTATGAATGTGACCGAGGAGATGAAGGACCCTGGAAAAACTGGACATATAAATGAATTTAGTGAAAATGACTACTATGGTTCTGCTGCTGACCCCCACCCCCCACCCAGTCTGTTGTACTCTGTATTGTAATGTCTGATGAGATTGTGATCTTGTGTTCTTTGTGTATGTGGCTTGTGATTGTTTTGTTAGTGTGTGTGTGTGTGTGTGTGTGTGTGTGTGTGTGTGTGTGTGTGTGTGTGTGTGCCGTACCGTTGTGGTGGTTATGATCTCCTCAGTGACCACCCTCAGCGTATCCACCACAGAGATGTAGCCCAGCCTCCGAGCGATCCCCAGGGCAGTGTTACCATTCTGGACGGGGAAGCACAGTGAATGACATGTGTGTCTATGTACTGTAAAGTGTGTGTTTGCATCAATGTGGCTGTTTGCGTACCACGGTGATAGCGTTGGGCTTGGCACCGCTTTGCAGCAGCACGTTGAGGATGTGTGTGTTTCCTTGCTGCGCTGCCTGGTGAAGAGGAGTGTAGCCATTCTGGAGAGGGGAGAATACAGAAGATAAAACCAATCCATCATCAAATAAAGTGATTATTCATAGTTTGCTTTTCGGTTGTAAACCTGCTTTTATCTTGATTTTATTTGAGAGATTATTTTGTTGAATGTTTATTTCTCCCATCTCTCTCTCGCTCTCCTATTTCCTAATTGGTTGAACCTTAAGTAGTTGTATTTGTATTAGATTATGAGTCCTTGTGTCAATTTTTGGTGTGTTTTCGTAGTTGTGTGTCATGACTCTTGCTGCAGAACATAAACATACATAAAAACATAAAAAGATATGTTGTTAGAATAACAGGTTTCTTGGTGTGTAGCAATATGGAGGGAAATAATTCATTATGACATGAGATTATCTTGTTCCAATGTTGAAAAGATCTGGTTATAATCAGAAAACTCTGACTTAAGAGAAGAAGCAGCATGTTAGAAATAATAATGGTGCAATACAATAATAGCATAATATTTAAAAAACAGTATGTTAACAATGGTGCATGCAGATATAAATGACTATCTGAGCGCTTTAGTAGTATTAGTACCTTGGTCTTGGCGTTGACATTGGCTCCATTCTGAAGCAGGAAGTTGACCATCTTGGCGTTACCATAGTGACAGGCTACAATTAGCGGGGTGTATCCCAACTGCAAAACAACAGCAGATCAGAAGAATAACACAAAAAAAGACTTACATTTATAGAGACACATTCTAAGAATACTGTTATTGAAGATGATGGTTTCTGCGAATGGGAGATGACCCTGAATAATATTATTTATAGCTAGTAGGTGTAAAGATAGACGCCGAGAAAGAATGAAGTATGATTGTTCATACTTTGGTCTGCTGGTCGAGGTTGGCTCCGTTTTTGGCTAGGATCTCGGCAACAGCCACTTTATCCTCCTGGGCTGCCAGATGGAGGGCAGTCAGGCCGCTCTGCGTGAGGAACACACACACACACACACACACACGCGCGCACGCACACAGACAGACAGACAGATTCAGACACATTGTGTCCATTCTTTTTTTGTCGAATAATAATAATAATAATGGAGCTCCTTTGACACAGTAAAGACTATATTGTTTGTCCTATAAAACAGGTATGGTTAAGATTGCATTACTTGATTGATAGGGTGATTAAAGATATGGTAGCTAGTGTGTAAATGTCCTGGCATTTACTTAGGATTCGGATATACCAAGCGATTGAACAATAGTCAGACATGTTGTCCCTTTAACTGTAGCAAGGTACAATAGAGCTCAACAGTGGGGTTCCGGAAGAAACCCCCCCCCCGTTGATTTTCTCCATTAAGATTTAGATTATCATCCATAATGTCCATCTGGGGTAGACTGACGTAGCTACGAGATTACGACTACGCTGGCTTCTGCTCCTGTAAAAGCTAGAAGTCCGTATGAAATCAACCTTGTTTTACAGTAAGAGAAACATGTTTTATTCACGATCTTATGGAGAAAAACTACACTGCCCGCGATCCTAAGCGTAACAGAGACATCTCTGATTGGTCCAAATTACTTTTACCATGGAAATGTTTACCGTACCCGCAAACCCGAGAACATCTCTGATAGTCTTTTACCTGTGGCTTTTTTGTTGTTTTTTTGCACCGAATCACATGTTTCATGGTCATGATTCCTCTCGTAGCTGGTTGGCTTGGTTCCAGACGTAAAAACTCTTTATATAAGCAAGTTTTGAAACGTCAGTGAATGGGGAAAAACACTTCCCGATCCAGAATCGTTGAGCTCTCTGTAAAATGATGTATAACCCTCTCATACTACATGTTGGCTGTGTGGGTGAGTTGAGGATTTATTGATCCATTGAAGGTTTCTGCAGTACCTTAGTTTGGATGTTGACCTGGGCTGCTTTGCTCATAAGCAGGGATGCCATGTCGGCGTGGCCCTCTTGGGAGGCCAGATGGAGCGGGGTGACTCCCTGCTTGGTCAGGATGTTGGTCTCGGCTCCGTACTGCAGCAGCACGGTGGCGATGTCCATCTGGTTCTTCTTAGCCGCGATGTGGAGCGGAGTGTAGCCGTTCTGATTCATGAGGACAAGGGGAGACACTGCTGTCACTGCTCAATGTTAACGGCTGGAAACCTCTGGAACTAACATAAACAGCCTGGGAGTCCAACACAAGCCGACATGAATAGTTCAAATCAAATAAGCATATAAGCACCCATTTTTAGGCCTTTATTGACAGGACAGCTGAAGAAATTAAAGGGGAGAGAGAGGAGGAATGACATGCAGCAAAGGGCCGCAGGTCGGAGTCGAACCCCAGCCCGCTGCGCTGAGGAGTAAACCTCTATATATTGGGCGCCCACTCTACCGACTGAGCTATCCGGGCGCACGGTACTTAAGTTTTAACTTTGAAGTTTCAAATTTTAAGATTCATTATGAAGTACTTCTTCTCCACGCAGAAGGACATTTACAGAGGGACATTTTTTACTATTCACTCCACTACATTTGTCTGACAGCTTTAGTTACTTTGCCGTTTCAGACTATTTATAAAAATTATAATTAACTAATACAAAATGATGTATTAATACAGGTTAAGCTATATCAAGTTTGTAACGTAAGCTCCACGTTTACCAGCCGCAGCCCTAAGGTGATGAACACATTAGAGCATAAATAATCATCCAATCAAAAATAATATAATATACAGTACATTATTATGAAATGGCATTCTGCACAGTGAGTATTTTCACTTTTGGTACTTCAAGTATATAATTAATACTAATACTTTTGTACTTTTACTCAATTAAGATTTTGAATGCAGGACCTGTAGTTGTAACGGTTATTACTTTTACTCAAGTGAAGGTCTGACTGATTCTTCCACCACTGTTTATATGCCATATAAGTATGTTTTTTCAGCATGATAGGAACACACTAAAGTACACATCTTACCCAGTCATTTGGACTAGTATTACAGGAAAAGGCTGGCTGTATTTTCACTGTCAAAAAATCACGTTGTGCAGCGCCAAACCAAAGGTGAATGTATCTACTAACAAGTATGGAGTGTGTATTAAAGCCTGGATTATCTTCTTCCTCTGTGCCATAGAGCTCCATTGTTTGTTAAAAGTCATCAGTGAGCCACACTGTTGCACTGGCTGATGAACACACACACACACACACACACACACACACACACACACACACACACACACACACACACACACACACACACACACACACACACACACACACACACTGTAGTTTACTTTGACTCAATCCTGCTGCTCCAAATCCTCACTACAGCACCAAATGTGTGTTAATCCTCTGCTGAAAATAGTCCCCAACAAATAGCCTTCCTTTCTATTTGAGTTGCACTGTTAAAAACTACAGCAAGCAGCTGTTTTAGGAAATTAGCGGTATTAAAAATGAAACTGCAGTATATTTGATATATATAGATATAAGGTTCATTCTTGAACTTGGAAACAGTAGTTTGACAAAGTTTCTTTTTCCAGGGCTGCGTCCGAAATCCCACACTAACATGCTATTTAGTAGCTACAGTACACAGTATGTGAGGTTTTTTAGTATGTCCGAAACCTTAGTATGAAACCAATAGTATGGGAATTACTGGATACTACGCTGGCATTAAATATCCCACAATGCGGGGAGGTCGGCAGGGGTTACCATGGTTATGCGTCTTCAACGGCAAGGAGGCTATCAAGTGACGTTGAAAATTACAGCTCTGTGCGTCTGAAAAGAGCCACGCTGCTGTTTATTTACACAAAAGTATGTTGAACAATAGTATACATATTGAGTATGTAGTGCAGAGTGTGAGAATTCGGACGCAACCCAGGACTTTTCAACTCATCTCATGGTCTTCTTCAGCAAATGGTGTCATCACTTGAGCTAAATGTGGAGCTTTGGTCCAATGATAACAGTCGAGAAATCCATGCTGCCTCATTTTCCATGTTGGATTTTATTCCCTCTGCCTCAGCACAGTGTCTACAGCTCTGTGGGGTGGACTCTCACCTTGGCCATGGTGTGGGGGGACGCTCCTTTGTCCAAAAGCAGGAGCGCCACCTTCTGGTTATCGTAATGTGCTGCGACATGGAGAGGGGTGAGGCCATTCTGTAAGGGATGGACGGTGAGTGCACATGGATTAAACAGCAGTTAGTGCACCACACACACGCACACACACGCACACACACGCACGCACGCACGCACGCACACACACACACAGGCAGACACACGCGCACACTCACGCACGCACACACACACACACACACACACACACACACACACACACTATTAATAGGAAGTGTTAAATGGGATAAGACTGTAGGTTGAGATGAATTACAGTTATATTAGACAGCAAAAGCTGGAAGTCATAGTTAATCCAAATAAAGGAATGATTTTATTCAAACTAGCCGTACCAGTGCTCCTGTAGTCAACGTAACCTTTATACAGAAAAATAGCAACACACATTTAAAAACTTTTGCAGGGATTTAGAGAGTGGAATATGATTTTAATCAAATCGTACACCATATACATAGATTGTACACTAAAACATTTAAATAGAAGGTTTTTATTTTGGATGCATACCTTTCCAGCATAATCTGCAGGAGCATGACGCTGCAGCAGAAGTTTGGCTACATCTAGGCTTCCGTACTTAGAGGCCACATGCAGGGGAGTAAAACCTTTCTGTGGAGAGAAACAGCCAGAGAAGGGAGGTTAAGAAATGTGTTCAAAGACAGTAAATACAGGAGATATATATATATATATATATATATATATATATATATATATACTCAGGTTATTGGTCCCTATGATCTCCCTCTACATAAATATATGCATTATTTACATACTGTAAGACACAAGCAAGCTATTTATATATTTTTTTAGACTAATCTCAGTCAGATGCTATAAGACTCATTCATGAGACCCAACAAATGCATTTGGGGATTTATACATTTACTTTAACATATATCCATACATATTATCATTGCATACATCATGAGGCCCTGAGGGACCACTCTAGTTTTTGAGCAACATGGGGAATAGTTCATGTGACTAAAATTGTTTTATACAAGTATTGTTTAGATACAAAATAAAACTAAAATCATCTTAAACGTTCCTGGGACATTCAGGTAGGTCCCTGAGGCCAAATGGGTGTCTGTTTTGTTTGTGACATAAAGCAATACAGCTGGCTGACATGCTGATGCAATTCTAGGTAACCTTAAACCACAAATTTGAAATAAAGTCCTTTAACTTTCACAAAGAAACCAGCAGAGGGGGCACTTTACTATTGAGATATACAGAACTGGAGCTGACAGAAACCACATGACCAGTGGGTTAATGAGCCAGCCCTGCCCATGGCTGGAGCAATCCTTTGTTTGTCAAACCCCGGATTATATATGATGTAACAGGTGATGGAGAGGAGAGGGAGAGGGTCTCCTTACACTGAGACATGGAAACATCACAACAGTCTAAGCAAATCAAGGATAAGGACTATTGTGAACACCCTTGGATAGATGGAGAGTGTTACCCTTGCATGACAACAACTTTTCCTGATTTGGTTTCCATAGCGACTGCCACACCCTTCCTCCCCAGAGAGACGTTGAGGGTGGGAGAGAGGAGAACAACTGAGCCCTGACACATATAGTGCACCGCAAAGGACTTTGTCTCACTATTAATAGTGTATGATCACATTAAAGGGCTATTCTGTCCCAGACTGGATGCAAAGTGAAGGTCTGGCCTGTGCAGACTCCTCTGGTTAACACCTCCACAGTGATAATCATAAATCACTTGACTGCGTTCAGCCTTCATGCACAATTCAGAGGAAAGCAGCAGATTTACAGCCACATCAATCTTTCATTAAAAGTGGGTCAAACCAACAGAGAGCTGCACATACAGTCATACTGTAACCGCTTATCACCATGGGATCAGCACTAAAAGGCATAAATGCACTTACAATCTCCTCCTTCATCTCTACATCTGGTATTAAAAGTAGCTGCTATTGCTCATTTGTTCCAACCTTCTAAGATATTAAGATTAGCGGTACTATTTTTAACAGTTGTGAGTTGTTTTGTTGAAAAAATAGTTTGTTTTTCTAATACACAGCAATAATTGCTATTTCAACTTGAATTTAAATCATCACACTAAAAAGCAGTACAGCAAAAGTGACCACCTTACTGTTTGTCTTTTTTGGGAGGATTAACAGATGTTGACATCTGAGGCTAGCAATTCCTAATGCTTGTAAAGTGTACAGTAGGCTAACGTTATCAGCTAAAGGCTAACTGCATTCAGGAGTGCTGTTCAGTCTGAGTCCAGAGTTTGCCCCTGTGGTTAAAGCAAGACCATGTTCAGAAGAATAACATATTCTTCAATTTACAAATGAAAAGCTAAATTCACGAACAGTAAAGATAGCCTAGCTTAGCATAAAGACTGGATACAGGGAGAAACCGCTAACATGGCATCATGGCATAACCACATTTTCAAAGTTAAGAAATAGTTTATCAAGAAATGCCAGCATGTAACTCTCCCTAAAACCAAAACATGTTGTTTGTACATTTGTGTTGGTGTGCGGATTAAGGAAATAAAATACAAGATTAATCAGTAAGGGACTGTTCTTTATTTATTTAAGGGGCCACCGGAGGAGTTTTGTGACCTTTAGTCAAAATAGACCTTCATCAGCAATACATTTTGGATGACCCTCCAAAAAGATTGGGAGAAAAGGGATGACCCTCCCCAACAATTTATTGTACTGATTTGCACTTGGCAAAGACATACAGATTGCCATTGTTTTTTACAGCCATGATATACTAAACCTCTTACGCATCACACTCCTCTGTTATGGTGTGCTGGCACTAGCACACACACACATATATATATATATATATATATATATATATATATATATATACACAGTGCTGCTCAGTATTCATACCCATGCTTAAGTTGATTAAAAAGAGGAATAAAAAAAAGCATCTTTTGGAAATTGATCTTAATGCCTTAATTAAAAAAATGAGGAAAGATCCAACATTTAAGGACACCAATTTTTTTTGTGAATGAATAATGTATTGTAAATAAATAAATGTTCTCCTTAAAATACAGGGGCCATAATTATACATACCCCTATGTTAAATTCCCATAGAGGCAGGCAGATGTTTATTTTTGCTGGTTTGCTTTGCATTGATATGGATCTTATCTCAGTTACCTATTAGGCTAACTGAAATAAAACCATGCCAATCTCTAGGTATGGTGAAGGGTATGTGATGATGGGGGCTATTTTAATTCCAAAGGCCAAGGGAACTTTATCAGGATGCATAGTATCCTGGATCCATGAAATCACTGGCCTTTAAAAATAAAAATCTGCCTGCCTCTATGGGAATTTAACATAAGGGTGTACTCACTTGTTGCCAGCGGTTTAGACATTAATGGCTGTGTGTTGAGTTATTTTGAGGGGACTGCACATTTACACTGTTATACAAGCTAACTTAATACTTTACATTGTAGCAAAGTTTCATTTCTTCAGTGTTGTCCCATTAAAAGATATAATGAAATATTTACTAAAATGTGAGGGGTGTACTCACTTTTGTGAGATGCTGTATATATAAGAAACAAATAATATGCTAAGCTAGGCTACCGATGTTGAGTGTATCCCCCACATGGCTGGGAGGCATGGCTGCCATTGGTTCTGGACCTCATCAAATGAAATAATGAAATCCTCAATGTGCAATACTCCTGGAATGTTTCTAGGAGTTAGTTATTGTGCAGGTAGTTACATTTAAAGAAAAAACATGTGTCCTCCACTCACCTTGGTGGCCAGTGAGTGTGAAGCTCCAGCCTCGAGAAGGACAGAGGCCGTCTCCACCTGACCCTCCCTGGCCGAGATGTGGAGGGGGGTGTAGCCGTTGGTCGTGGCAGCATCAGGATGGGCCATGTGCTGCAGCAGCAGCTGCACAATCTCGGTTTTTCCCAGACGGGACGCAATGTGGAGGGGAGTCTGGTCCTCCTGCAGACAGCCCAGCAGAATATGAATGAAAACTTAATATTACAAAACTGTAGCATAGGCCTGTATAGCTGTAACAATTCCAAATTTTGATGTACAATTAATCATCTCAGAAATAACTGTGATTAACAATATAATTGTCTCTTTCAGTCCAATTTAATAATATGTATTACTTTAAACAAATTAAAGTTTTAAATGAATTCCAGGATACATTTTGTTAAATATCACTGCTATGGGACCCATATGAGGTAATAACACAAATACATAGCCTATGAAGTAAACCATGCCTCTTTTTTTATCATAAAATAATTTCTTTTACTGAATGTTGCTGTTGCTATGAACGTGTATAGGGTCAAGTGCCGAGAACTAACAATTGAAATAATAATACAAATATATAGTCCGACCAATAATCACTTAATAATAATTATAGATATGCGTAATTACAATTAGGCATATCTAATCAAAATCAGCAATTACCAGTCATACCCCTTAAGACCTTAACTAATGTTAGTTGCTGTTAAACAAATAAACCGCGAGTATGTAAAAAAATTGACAATGAGACAACTATGTAATAACTGTTACAGGCCTAGTAGCATATTCTGCATGTTGGCAAAATATTAATAGGCTACTGGTGTGCTACTACAGATAAAAGCAGTCTCACCCGTGCCCTGGCGTCCACCATCGCTCCGTTCCTCAGCAGACATCGGACCACCTCCACCTGGCCTGCCCTGGCTGCCATGTGTAACGCTGTTTCACCGCGCTGCACACACAACATACGCCAACATACAGGTCAGCAGAGTCAATATGCACATATTTACCATAATTTGCACATATTTTAGCTAGCTGACGTCACTGTAATATTTCCAGACACGTTTCTCCCTTTAAAACAACTAGAGTACAATTGCTATTGTAATTGTGATTGACTTGATTCCCATCACTCACAATATTGCTGACGTCAGGCGAGGCGCCGTTCTGCAGCAGCAGCAGGACGATGTTCAGGTGACCCATGAAGGCTGCTACGTGGATAGGAGTCAAACCAGACTGGACACAGGAAAGGAAGCAGACGAGGAATATTAGTCATTTAGAACATGAATTTGTTACCCAAAGAGAGCTTATCAAACTTATTAATATGCAAATAGAACATCATGTCAACTGGCAATTTCTAGCCATTTCTGACCAGCCAATAGCTACTTTCCCTAGAATGTTAGGGCATTTACAAACGTTTGTTGATGTTAGCTTAGCTGTGTTGCCAGATCTTGCGGGAGTTTGTTCCTGAAACGGAAACAGGTCTGGAACAAAATTAATTTTCTCCTGATATGTCTGTAAGAGATATGTGGCTTGTGAAAAACAGGTCCAATATATACTTTGGGGCCAAAGGATCGGCCATAATTTGTGTTCACGTTCACTTCTCCCATTAGAATCAATGCACTCAGGACCTGCCGCTAGTCTCTTAAAGAGGCGTGGGGGTGGCCAAACCCACGGGACACAGATACAGGAAACTAGTCTGAGTTAGGGTGTCTCGTTTCAAAACCGTCTCTGATAAAACTAACCTTTCCTAAATTCAATACACTCAGGTTTTTTGTGCTACAGCATTATTTGAGAGTAGCTTCTGTTTTAAGTCAGCTAGCGTATTGCTGTAAAAAGGATAGTACTGAGACAGTTTGCTAACGTTATGAGTATTTATGCTACTCTGTTTTAGCAATTCTCATTATCCCTTATTATCTATCACAGTGGCTGCTGTTTAGCTAAGTGTACACACTGTGGTATAGATTGGTTAAGTCAAGTTTAGCACTATGTTTGTGACAAACAACTTGCCAAAAAGTTAATATGAAATTTTATTTCAAAGAGTATTAGTTTGGATTCGGTAGCTACTACTATCTGCGGTAGAACACCTCTCTGGTATGAGTGTAAGGTAAAGCCAGAGCCCATCTGGAAAAGCCCAGTAGGTTCAAAGAAACATTTGGGCTGATTTCAGTTTCACTCAGGTGTGTGACGTACCTCTGTAATGGCCTGGATAGAGGCTCCGTATTTTACCAGCAGCTCCATCACTTTCACTCGGTTCTTCTTACAGGCTATGTGCAGCGGAGTGAAGCCGTTCTGTTGTGGAAGTGTGACACACACACACACACACACACACACACACACACACACACACACACATAGACAGAGTAGAGGATGAGCCCAGAAAATAGTTAACATAATTAAATCTTAGTCTTCAGAGCCCACTGAGTCTATGTATATAGCTTGACTAATCTGTCATTTTGACTTGTATCTTTCCATAGCAGGATTGCTAAATTTTTTAATCATACCAGTGCCCTGGCGTTGGGGTTGGCCCTCTTGTCCAGCAGCAGTTTGGTGACTCTGTAGTGGCCGCAGTGAGCTGCCACATGTAACGCTGTCAAGTAGTCCAGCGTGACATCGTCAACAGGAGCCTTGTGCTGCAGAAGGTGTTTGACACATTCGACGTGGTCGCCTTGTGCCGCCATGTGAAGAGGAGACAGCCCATTCTAAAATGTTAAAGAGAGGTCATTTAGTTTGGTGGAGATAGATGGAAGGAGGGGAAGTTTGAGGAATGACTGTGGCTGTGAATACGACATTGCATCTTAGACCATTGCTGTGGGTGTACATGAAACCATGATTGCTGTAAGAACCTTTTAAGAGTGTAAGTGTCCTAACACCTAGTTAGCAACTAGTTGACTGAGCATTTTCTCAGGAGCAAGTGGAAAATCAAAGCAGGGCAAAAATAATTGTCACAGGTGCAAAAATCTTACTTTCAAGAATCCTTATTTCACTTTCAAGTTCTTATTTATGTGTTGTATCTTGTTATCTAGCACCACTAGCATTGATCAATACATCCAGGAGTCACCTGGATTTAGTAGTAGGTAATAGTTCTTGAGCGCACCATGAAGGCGTTCAAAACCTAATGAACCACATCCTGATACAGTCTATATATACAATGTTTTACTTTTCACTTGATTTATTACTTCAGTATACATTTTCATAATGAGTTTATGGTCTCAATCACTAGTTTCAAGACTTTTCCTAATTAGCATTTAGCTTAGCACAACGTCAACAACACTGGCTGGGCCACGTCATCCTCCCTAGCTCCATGCTCTCGTCCAAAAAAAAAGATGGCGAAGGAAAAATTGCCAAACATGAGACTTCAAAACAGCAGTCCACAAACCAAAGATGTCATGGATGCTGCGTCCATTATTTTTACAGTTTATGCATGTGACACACCTTGGTCCTGGCCAGCAAGGGTGCACCTCTCTCCAGCAGGACCTCCACAGCTGTATCATGTCCACTCCGGGCAGCACAGTGTAGGGGAGTCAGACCATCCTATGGAACACACAAACACAGAAATGTATTCATAGTCATTCAATACATACTGACACTGACTTTTAACTAAGTTAGTCTGGATGTGAGGTCAAAGGCTCACCTGAAAAAATTAGTTTCTATAACAGAGCCAGGTTACTCCCAACACGCAGGTGTATCCAGTGACTAACTCAGGCTGGATGCAGTTTGTATTGGTCAGAATCAAATACAGCTAATAGCATGACTGTCGTGCTAGTCGGCCCCCATCCAAAGTCCCCCTGCCCAGTGTGATGCTTAACTTAATCCACTGACCCCCGGAGCTGAGCTGAAAACAACAGCATTTAGCTCATATTCACATCTGTTGTTACTAACGGAGATAATAATAATGAGCTTGTCATTGTTTTGCTCCTGTGGATATAATAGCAGAAACATCTGCATCAAGAACATTCCATCAGTAATAGCAGCAAGTGTGGAGGAATGGACTTAAGGAGAAGAAGCATATTGTGCTGTGGTCTTGAGATAAATTCCTTTCTACAATTCACAACTAAGATTACACTACCATAGTTTGTTTCTCATGATACTCACCCTTGTTTTAGCATCAATCTGAGAGCCACGGTCCAGTAACAGGCCAACCATGTTAGTGTTGCCACGCTTGGACGCCACATGAAGAGGAGTAATCCCATTCTACAGGGGAGAGAAAAATAACTTTTAGTGGCCTGCATTTTGGCTGAGTTAGACACATTCAATTCTTTTGAATTTCTGAGTATTAGTTAAGACTAAAGGTTACTGAAAATGAAATTTCATAGTTAAATAAAATTACCTTTAAAATATATACAGTGCATTAATATTATTTCAAAATAAAATATATTTGTGTTTGTTATCTTGTTCTCAAGAATTGAACCAGTCAAGTCTGAAATGATCTCAAACTGGAGGATGGTGTGCCTAATACAGACAAAGGATGAGTGCATTCTGTCAAACCTTTTAACCACATATACAGGATTTACAATCTCTGCAACCTCATTTTTAGCCACACAAGCAATCCCCTCAGGATTAGGAGAGTGCAAGGTGAGAAAAAAAGCTGTTATTATCCACACTGCTCACAATGCCTAAACATAGGATATCTAAATTTGTTTTCTGGAAGATATTAAAGGGACAAATACCCAACTGAAAACCCAGAAATTAAAGTAAACAATGTGTACTGCTGAGTTAGCTGGGTGTGACACACACACATATACACACACAAAACATTTGTATTGTACATTACCTAATGTATTTCACAACTTCTTTTTAATGAACCCTGATGTCAATTCATCGAACCAATGGAAATGTATCTTCTCTATAATCGCATAACTCTTGGACAATATGCCATAAATTAGAGAGGACCAGCACTTTGCAATTTCCAAATCCAAATTTAGAGATTTATAGATATTAAACCTAATAGCTGATAGCGCTGAGATTCAGGAGCCAACAATATTGTGCAGAAGTGTTCTTGTAGAATTTGAATGTCTTCCAATGCGCTTACAGAGCAAAATAACAGTGTTTATTAGCATGGAATCTTACCCTTGCTGTGAAGTCGACTGCTGCCCCTCGGTTCAGCAGGAGTGTGGCCACATTGACGTTGCCATAGTGGGCAGCGATATGCAGGGGGGTGAATCCACTCTGTAAGAGAAACAGGAAAGATACAGACACACAGAGAGTAGGACAGATGTCAGAAAATAGCCTTTACTTCATGCCCTTAAACTTTCAATTGTGTCTCTTGATCTTTAGTCTTCCCAGCATGCATCACAGATGAAAAAAACTAAACTGATGCAAAGAAAAAAAATCTATTATTTTGAAATATTCAAGTTGGAATATGTAGCACCCATACACACAACCCAAAGCCCCCAAAACACACTCACTTTCATGCAGGTTATCAACCACGGAAACTAAAGTAAAAGAAGCGCTTTCCTAGTTTTCAAAAATCAATTTGAAATGAAAAGGACAAAAACTGAAACGAACAAATAGATGTACAGTATGCAGAGATACTCATCAAGATTGACATGAAAATTGACAAACAATATAAGCTACCCAAACAACACCAAATCATAGTAAACACATAAAGTGGCACATAACGAGAAGGGTACATTTCTGATCAACACCAAAGTGCACTATGTTTACTGTACGTCAAGGAAGTATTAGAGTTAGCAATGAGAAATATATGAGAAAAGTTAGAGATTGCAGAGCAGTTTGGAGCAGATTCTTGCCTTACCTTGCCATTCTGTAAGTGTGGTCCGATTTAATGTGAAAAAGTTGTTTATAAAAGTGTGAAGAATACAGTGACTAACGTGATGGTTTAAAAACTTTACACAGTCAAAAGCTTAGAATGGTGCAAACTAAGGTAGCGTGGATGCAACATGCTATTCAATGCCAAGTCTTTGGCCAAGCAGGTACAGTAAGACCTTAAAGCTTTATAGGCTTCCAATGTCATTATTAATTAGCATTGTTGTAGTAGTAAAGAGTAAAAGTCAAATACAAGTAATTTAAAGATGTATATAAAAGCATGCATTTGAAATACTTGATCAGGAAAAAGTCTTGTATAGAAGACCAGGACTGCCAATATTTAAATGAAATAATTTTATCAATTTTAATTGTCAATTTGTGTGTGCATTATTAACGTAAGGAAAAAATACTATTTGCAACATTAACATAATTACTGCCAAAATGGAGATGGACAATTCTACTGACTATTCATTTAATTTAATTTTAAATGGCAGAAAATGTGCAATCTAAACATGAAGTTTAATTTAAATTAATTTAAATGTTATTTTCTGATGTTTACCAATATATTGCATAATAATTGCTTTTATTATGGTAATTGTTATTATGGAAGGATCCTCCCAGACGTCCTTTGTGAAATTTGTCAAAGTCAATAAAATGGACACCATTTCATATTAATTTCATTTGCTCTGGTTTCTGGAAAGATTTAAACAAAATGTCCAGTTTACGTAGGTTTCACATTGTTTGCCTATTTGAAAATGAAAACAAAAGTCAAGTTTACATTAAACTTTAATATCATTGTGGCTGTGTCATTCTTTTGTGTACACTAAAAAATACTGGTCAATAGTCTTTGCTTTGACAGTATTTATGCATTTTGAACATGAATTAAAGATCTGATTTTTTTCAGTTTTTCATGCAAAAAACAAATAGAAAATATTAAAATTTGATTAATTGATTTCATTTCTATTTGGCACCACTGGACTTACATACTGAAGGAAATAAATGTATGCTATAATTTTACCAATACTGTTTCAAACTAAGCAGTTCATAGTGCATTAATAAGAATCATGCAACATGACATAAACAGACAAAATTACAACACAGACTAGTAAACAATATCAATTGATAGATGTTCCAAAAAAGCATCTGCACAGTAATCATCAAATCAACCCTGGCAGGAGATACATGTAATAATTTCAAATAAATCAATAGATGTTTTGAGCTTCAGATATGAAAAAACAAAACAAAAGGGGCTTCCTCAGCTGGTGACAATATGAGTCTAAACTTGGGAGAAAAAAATGAAAATGCATACAGACAGCGTATGAATAAAGCCAAAAACTAAAGATAAGCAGGCTGTGCGCAGTGCCTGAGTGCAGGACACACAGCAGTAGCTTGGCCATTCGTGTCAGCCGTGCATGTTGACCTTATTAAACCAAACCAACAGAAAGTGTAGGAACCAAATGATTCTTTTTTTACACCATGCAGTGCTGTGGAAGTGAAATAAATAAATGGTGGAGGTAAAGAAAAGAGAAATAACGGAATGGGAGTGTGTAGTAAATCTGTGGAGAATCAAAGGAGCATGTGTATACCTCAGTAGTCCTATTGACCATCATCTGAAGCAGGAGGAATGAGGGAGGGAAAGATCAGTTCAGTTAGGCTTGTTTAACACATTACTGCAGTGTAGTCAGCTGCACAGCAGCTCAGCTGTGCTGTCACATACTAAACTGGCGAGCGACGCGGCTGGTGTGGGCCACTTCCTCATGCAGATGATGTCCAGTTCACACAGAGGTGATATATGTTTTGTGGAGATGCAACTGATTGTTTTCATTATCAATTAATCTATCATTTGTTTATGTGATTAATAGTTTGGTCTACATTTTGTTTAAAGGAACACGCCGACTTATTGGGAATTTAGCTTATTCACCGTAACCCCCAGAGTTAGACAAGTCAATACATACCCTTCTCATCTCCATGCGTGCTGTAATGCTGTCTGACGGCTCCAGCGGCATCAGGCCAGCACAGAACATGCAGGTGAATGGTTCCAGTAATCTTACTGCTCCGAATAAGTGACAAAATAACACCAACATGTTCCTATTTACATGTTGTGATTTGTAGAGTCACAGCGTGTACAAAAAACAACGTGACTCTATAAATCACAACATGTAAATAGGAACATGTTGGCATTATTTTGTCACTTTTGTCACTTTTGTCACAATTCGGAGCAGTAGGCTAGTTGGAACCAGTTACCTGCAGGATCTGTGCTAGGCTAAGCTAATGCTGGAACCGTCAGACAGCCTTACAGCACGCACGGAGATGAGAAAGGTATTTATCGACTTGTCTTACTCTGGGGGTTACGGTGAATAAGATAAATTCCCAATAAGTCGGTGTGTTCCTTTAACAATAGTGAAAAATGCTCATTGCAACTTCCCAGAGTCCAAAACAACAAACCAAAACCCAAAGATATTCAAGTTACAAAGATAAAACAAAGTAATGCAGTATATCATCACAAATAAAAAGCTGGAAACAGCAAAATGTCACATTTTTACGTGGATCAACTAATCTGAAGTCTGAAGTCTTAACTTTAATACTTTATAATGCATTGCAAGTGCCATTAATTAAGAAATGAACTGGAGAAATATGTACTATCACATCAGGAAATTGGATATTTAGCAGCTAAATGAACGACATTGCGGCATTGCTGATTTGATACTTTGTATTTACTGTGTATCCCGTTGGACTTCTTCTAACAACGTTGCAACAATTATTACCGATAGGATTGGTGGCCAAAACTAAGATAATAAGACCTGAGTTGTAAAAAGTTATTGCTATCCCTTAAAGGGTTTAAGTTTATTCAACAGTGTCTTAATTGATGGTAACAGAATACTTTTCAGTAAGAGTCTTGGTTTAGCAAACTGAGATGTAAGCAGATCATTTGAGATAGCTGTCACTAGACTGTTTTTCCCCAGGGATTTGAACAGAACTGTGCCCTGTGTGTGACAACAAGATGTGTTTTATGTGTATATGTGTTTGAGTTAACATGTTGCTGTTTATAGCTTCCTATGAGTCATATAGAGCAGGGCTGCATCACAACAGCTGAACCACATACTGTATGGCATTATACTAAATGCATGCACATACCCTGTGCCTCCACAGTGTTTTGTTACACAACATAATTGGTGCTTTGTTGAAATAGACTGTAGTTAATGTAGAAGCAATATTAATATACATTCAGGAAGATGGATCAACTGTGTAGTGTAGTAAATCATCTTCACTCATGCCACAGTCCCTTAAAGCCATTATCCGGTATCAGTGTTCCTACATTACCCATTCCCACAAATACCGGATTGACACTCCCATCCCTTTCTGATGGTCAAAAAGGAATCCCCGCCCCCCCTTTTGGTTGCATGCAGTCTTGTATATCACCACCATACAACCTGCAGACAGTGGCACACTCCATGCAGTGGACAGTGCTACACTTAGACACCGGTGCAGCAAGGTAGAAGGGGGTGATGGGGAAAGTGTGTGAGTGTTAGCATTCAAAGAGAGAAAGGAGAAGAGGGAGAGACCCGGTTAGTGGCAGGACCAGGAGTGACGTGGCAGGCATAGAGACACTGAATAAGAGACAGGAGAAGAGAAATCGAGAGATGCATGGACAGACAGATGGAAACACAAACACACTATACACAGGTATACAGCTTCATGACAAAAGTACATCACGACAAGTTGACAATTTAGTGGTCTTCTGTAATACACTCAATCTTAGTAATCATACATTTGGGGGACCCTATTTACACCTGCTGGGATTGTTATCTGGTTAATTTATCTGGATATGGGAAATATTTAAATTACTGACACCACAACAGCGTAATACAATGACATCCAATCTACCAGACCAGTGGTGCTCAAAGCTTTCCACCTACTCGCCTACTTGACATAAGAAGCAAGAAAAATGAGAACCTGGGATTATAAAGACCGGTGTAATGAGAACAGCGTGATCAGATTCTTGATTGTCAGGATAACTTATCCAGATACAAATTTAAGGTAACACTTACTACAATAAGGTACACAAAAATGTAGTTACTTACTGAGGAATGAATGAGGAACGAATAAGGAATGAATGAGTAACGAATCATTAGCTAATGATTAGTTACTGATTGACTGATTAAAGCAATAATGATTAGTTACTGGTAAACAGAGCACCTTTAACAGTAACTACTATTCTGTTTACCAGGAACTAATCAATAGTGATTTAATCAGTCAATCAGTAACTAATCATTAGCTAACTATTCGTAACTCATTCTTTTAACAGTAGCTACCATTCTGTTTACCAGTCAGCGGCTGTAGCAACTCGAATTCAGTACAAACCCTAGCACCAGGCGGTCACAGTGGGCTGGTAGGTCTATAACCAACGGCTTCAACAGAAAGTTGGCTTATCTTGCAGTAGTTAGGGCGGTCCGGGATCAGCAAGCTTTCTTTGAACCCTAACCCTAACCCCCACTGCTGAAACAAAACCTAGAGGAAACACTGTTGACATTTGAAAGACAGCTAGACAGATTTCAATACTTTACTTTCTACATTCTGTGCCTCAAATATCACAAGATCCTATTTAGCCAAATCCACTACAGCCTCATAGAATTCATATACTTTATAAAAGTCCTCACAACCATACTGAATAAAAACATTTGATCGCAAAAAAAAGGTCCTCACAACCACAGTACGGACACATTGGCACAAACAAATAGCACCACATTAGCTTGACTTCCACCCATGCCAACCCCCCAAGTCAAACCGTGCTATGGGCATACCTTTGACTGGACATCAGCATTGTGGTCATTCTGCAGGAGCAGGGCGGCTGACTTGGTGTCGTCCTTGCGGGCAGCAATGTGCAATGCAGGCAGGCGGACCTTGCCTTTAGTATCATTCTCCAGCAGGACAGAAACCACCTGGTTGTGGCCCTGCTGGAGGGCGATGGCCAGAGGGGTGAAGCCATCCTAGGTGAAGGAAGACAGGTTAAAAGGATTAGCTACATTTCATTCTCAAGAATCCTTAAATGTCAAAACATCAAATTTTTTTTTTGGTTGACAGACATTCAATTAGTGTAAATAAACATTGGTATATAGAAAATGGCCACATCTCAGAAGGAACAAATAAAGGCCGGTTAAAAAACAAGGAGGGGTTGCATTCCCTCTATCAATACAACAACACAGCCATGTCACATTCATCACTCTGCTGCTCTCACTTTTTCTGTTTAACAGAAAATGCCTGTTTTCATTCAAAAACGTATTCCCATTTGCCAAAAGCCGACCAGGACAGGAAGGGATTATACAGTTTGAGCCATGGTAGGTTCTCAATATGAAACCTCTGCGCAATAAGTTTCACTTATGGTAGCTTAACAATGACCACGCCAGTAGGGGGCTTTAGGAATGTCACTGTTCTGTCTGTCCGGGAGTCAACCACTTTGGTCAAAACGTTTCTCAATCTCTCAACTAAAACTGGATAGATTTCCAGGACATTTTGTACAGACATTCATGGTCCCCAGATGATGAATTCTAATGACTTTGGTGATCCCCTGATGATGATGGTGATTCGGCTTGCCACTTTATAGTCATGTGCAATGAAATATTGTCATTTGTCATCATGATTCCCAGATGATGTGTCCTAATGACTTGATGGACCAATAACGTTCCCAATAGCCCCACTAGCATGGTGACATGTCTAGAGAGTGGATTGCCATGTCTTTGAATTGACAGGATAGCTTGAAGGACTGAGCTAGAGGTTGCCCCAAAATTGTCAAATACTTTGATTTATGGCCAAATACCTGCCAAATAATGGGTTCTGCGTTGTGTTCAGTGCCAGTGTTGCAGTATACTGTATGCGTGATTCCATAGGAGAGTTCGATGTAGTCACCCTAAATATAGTCTATACTCTATATTCTTGATGTTCCACTTTCGGAAATTCCGCCAGATGCATGTATTTTCTGTTTCCTTCCGCTTTCCTTGTGTTGGAATTTTAAATTTGATGGATTTATGAGGACTATGGTATGGTATGGTATCCAGACAGCTAGCTAGACTATGTGTCCAATCTGAGTTTTCTCTCACACAACTATTTTCCAGAGGCTCTGTGCAGAGTTAAGAGTTAATGACGATTATGATTGGTTTAAAGAAATGCCATTAAACCAGAGCACGTTTTCTTCCCATCCCCGAATGCTATGTGGAGTAGCCAGACCCTCCTTCAGCGTGCTTTGGAGGAGGGTCTGGCAAAGCGAGACCACACTATATATAATAATATACACCCACTCCTCTCACCTCAGTAGCAGTGCTCTGGTTGCCTCCATTCTCAAGCAGATATCGCACCACATCCATGTGGTTCTCCTGGGCGGCCATGTACAGAGGAGTGAATCCATTCTACAGCACAAAGGCAAATACAAGAGGTTACCAATAAACTACAGGTCATAGACATCTACTGTATTTCCTCACCCAATCAGCCAAACATAAGCACAGGTCTCTTAAATTATATTAGTGATGAGTAATACAGGAGGTGATATTGTGATTGTCTTTTAAGAGGATAGCAGCATTAAATGACTTCAGCAGCAGAGTACAGAGGCTCACCTGAGACTGGGAATTGATGTCAGCTCCACGTTTAACCAGGATCTTCACTACTTCAGCCTGACCAGCTAGCGAGGATATGTGAAGTGCTGTGTTTCCTTTCTGGATTAATAAAAGGACAATGAGAAGAAGAATTTCTATGTTGAAATAATGATTATTCATATCAGTATTTTTCTTTATGACCTAACCGTATTAGAAGAGGGTATCTGTGAATGTTAAACAGTGCAGCTGTGAATGGATGCTCTGCAATAACGAGTAGCTCTGACTGTCGATGAGTTTATGTTAATTCTTTATTTTAGCAAAGGCTAATGAATCAATTACAAATACACAATTGTGGTTGAGAGCAGAATCTCAAATCAGTCTTACAGAGGATCAAGTGCCTCACCGTTTGACGCTTCTCCAATCATATTTCACAATGCTGTTTGGCTTACTCGTGCATTTACATTTAATTAGGTATTTAAGTATCACAGCATTAATGACTTATGAATAAAGCAAATTGAGATTGACAAGGGTTATATTATTATATTAACATTGGGTCATGTGAGTATTAGATTCACAGTAACATAAAATATCAAAAGCTCAGTTGAACAGTGACTTCAGCTCCCAGGAGTAACACAGTTTACAGAGTAACATACTGATCTATAATATCTATATATATATATATATATATATATATATATATATAACAGATATAAAACAATAGATGTGACATGTAATTCTGACTTGCCATTCCAGGATGGAATGGAATGTGTGAAAATTTTCGTGTGGCCACCACGGAAAACAATGCCAATGTAAAGTCAATGAGAAGATGACGTAGCATTAAGAGCGACTACGGTAGCGAGTAGTATGAAAGCCCGGAAAACTTCGTAGTGAGGTTGGTTGGGATGGTGGATGGGTCAAACAACACAGGACTTTCACACAGGAGACCAGGGATCGTGTCCTGCGTGTCACGTTTCCTAGACCCAACCGTCCCGTTTTGTCATGGAAACATAAGACCACACATGACCTTTTCCTTAACTTAAGGGGCAGTGTTCATTTCACGGAATTTTTCCATGGACCCATCACGGAATTTTTTGCGATTCTGTGAAACTGCCACAGATTTTGAGGGAAGGGGCCGTGTTCATTTCATGGAATTCTGTGAGATCAGGTTGATGGAACCATATGGCGACCATCTTACCTGGGTTAAGTTTTAGAATTGCTTCAATTGGAACCTATAGTGAAAGAGGTTTTATATCTGTGGGTCTATAGCTACTGAAGAATGAAGGATGCAGTACATGACTCCATGGCAGCTGGAATGATAGCATATGGAATGAGGGGTACACATCACTCCAAAATCTTTTATAGGGGTTTTAGTTGGGTTGAGATGACAAGACTGAAGTCAAGACATATGATTCACATCATTTTCACTCATATACAACATTTAAGTGAGTCAGGCCTCTAGCCAATAAGGTTACAAAATGTATAAAGTTCTTTATATAAATAGATATTGGAGATGATTGCAGATGGTTTACCAGAGAAAACTGGTAAAATTGCATTGAATATTTCAAACCAAAGGTTACACAGAGAGGGACATGTTAAAAACATTTGTGGAAATAGTTAGCTGGAGTCTGAGGACATCACAAACAGGATCAACATCCTCATACGTTCTTGAAAGTCTGACTTTAGTTAAGTGATAGCAGAGGTTACGTTACATTAAGCTAGCTGCTTTCCAACTCTACTATGTCACCAAGCTTCTAGCAGCACCTTTTTTGTGAGGAAACATGGATGAATCCAGCTTTTCATGTAATACGCCCGTTCAGTGGGAAGCTGATAACCGACCTTTGTGGCTGAATCCACTGCGGCTCCTCTCTCCAACAGCTCCTGGACCAGATCCACATGGCCCTCCTTGGCTGCCAGGTGCAGTGCATTAAGACCATTCTGGAAGAAGACAGGGAGAAAAAGGTCAGGCCCAAAGTCCAACAACCCAACAGCAACAAAAAATACAGACAGGTCCAAATGGAAAGAGAAGGGATTACCTCCTCCACCAGGTCCATAACTAACTGAGCCTGCCTTTCTTTCTCAGTTTCCATCTTTTGAACATGTGGCTGTCCTTTACTCTTACATGCAGAGTGGCAGACTGAAATGTCAAAGCTAGCAATCAAAGTTGGGTCAGATGATGTGCCATGTTATGCTGGTGGGAGGAGAGCCAGTCCTGGGTATAAAGATATAAATAGTGTGTGTGTGTGTGTGTGTGTGTGTGTGTGTGTGTGTGTGTGTGTGTGTGTGTGTGTGTGTGTGTGTGCATGTGCATGTATGTGTGTGTGTGTGTGTGTGTGTGTGTGTGTATGTGTGTGCAGATCAAAGTAATAGCCTCTTCTTTTTTATTCTAAAGAGTCATGTTGATCCCTTCTACTTGAATATTCACTTGGGTATTGATTGGTGATGGCTGAGACAAATAAATACGGGAGATTACTTCTAAAATACCAAATGAACCAAAACCATTTAGAAAAAGCTCATAGAAGCTTGTCATTTAGTTTAAGATTTGGTACATTTCAAATGACTTGACCGACATTGTAGTTTAGAGTGGTGATGTTTTGAAGTTTCAAGTTATGAATCTCTTAAGATCTCTATTAATATCTGTATTAAGCTCTTCAGTTCCATGTGCTGCTTGGTTTGGCATGGGAGAAGTGGTTTGGGCTTGAGAGAGAGATGACTCAATACCCCAAGTGAGAGAATAAGCCTGAAAACGAGAGATTGCTACCATAATGATTCAGGTTTTGTTAAAAAGAGCTCACGGAAAAACAAGGGGCTTATGGGAGTCATAGTGTGAATGTGCAGAGAACTTACTTTTGGCTTTTATAAAGTTTGTTTTAATATTTGAAGTAAACATGTGTAATATCTTAAAGATTGTTTTGATTTTAGGTCATATCATCCAACCTGTAATAACAGCCATCCATTTTCTTTATTTAAGCAAAGGAAAGGAGGTGATTGCAGGGTTGTCCCCTAGTTTACCCCTCTCCTCCTCTAATGGCGTTTTTTTTCATTACATGGTACCTGCTAACAGGTACTTTTTTTAGAATCACCTCCGTCGAGGTTCCAAGTGAGCTGAGGCGATACCAAAAGGTAACGTGAGAACCTGCAGGCTACTGATTGGTCAGAGAGAATCGTCACTAATCATTGTTAATCATTGCTAGCGACAGACGGGAGTGTCCTGCACAAACCTGCCATTTTTACGACCAACCACCCCCGCCTCATCCATGAGGCGGTACTAAATCTGCAAAGGAAAATGGAGGACGGGGCACCGCGGCTGAGTCGAGCCGAGCAGAGCAGAGCAGAGCTGGTACTAGCAGTGGGTAAGCGCCATAAGTGACCCAGCACTGACTCAGTAACCCTTTCAGCAGCACGGGCATTAGGCTGTAGCATCAAAAGAGCCGCTGAGTCGATAAGTAATTTCTTCTGTGACTGCCAAACTATCCCTCATCACACAGCCCCCTGAGCCTGACGGCCCCACAGGATTCCCAGGGTCCCCACAGAGGACCCTGGGGGAAACCAAGAAAGAAAATGCTCATCATGCTTTCTCTATAGTTTTCTTTGCCCAGGGGTATTCCACAGCAGAATATGTCCTCCTGTTTTTGGATTAGTTGACATGTTATTTCACCTGCCTGCCTCCTGCTGGCCTCATATCACCCTGCACTTAGCCAGGGTGTTGGTACAACTGCTTTATCTAAAATACTAGTTCAAAGTACAGAAAAGTGAACTCTTTAATGTGTTTATTGATGGTGCTGTGGTTTGGGGTTATATAGTTTTGATGGAAATGTTCCAAGGCTTTGCAGCAGTGTTCTGTGGCCTCATTATTTTTTATATGTTCTTGCAGCTCCCACTGTTCTAGAAATTAATTTGTCTATTTAAGTGCCGATTGTTGCCGTAATTCTAAGCCAATAAAGTGTGTTCCGTCGGGTGGAATAGGACGGGAAGGTAGTGGTATCTTTAGCGGTTCCTACTGTAATTCTAAGCCGAAAAAGTGTGCCTGTCAGTTGGATACAGAGCTCTGCGTGAGCACAGGCTTCTATGACTGTCAATATAGCCAGTTAGCTACTCCGCTGTGCTGTGGAGTAATGTCTGGCTATGTGAGACAAGCGTCTAGCAACATTGTTGGATGCTATGGGGAGGAGGGGGCGGGGGAGACGAATATCTCCAGTATTTTGAATTTGTACTGCAATAACTATTTTAAACACTAGATGGCCAACAGTAGATGGCGGTTGGCAGGCCCAAGTTTGGAGAAGCAGGCAGGAGGAACCAACACGGCAGCTTAGAAATACTGCCAACTGCCATCTGCTCTTGGTAACACACTAACTATGGATAAATAAAAATAAAAATAAAACTGCTCTTCAAAAAAATCCGAACTATCCCTTTAAAGTGAAGCTTTGTCACAGATGTGCATTATGAATTAATGTCCATTACCTGTGCATATCAATTTACATGCAAACACATGAAAGTACGACTGATAGCCCAAACATCTGCTACTGGAAGGTTCAAGTTTAACAAATAAATATGTCTTGGCTGTCATGGGCCAATTATCACTTATGGAAACTCCAATCTGTGTGCTCTTGTGTCTTGATGCAAGTGTCATGTGTTATAATGAGTTGGGAATGCAAATTGATTAATATAATAATAAAGCCTTTAAAAACAACTATCTACCTAAAAGGTGTCTATTTTCAGTTGACATTGTAATTTAATATGTGAACTTGATTCATTTTTTAAACCTGTTAATGAACTTCTACTCAGCTGAGATACAGCGGAACAGAAACATTGCTTGAGAGAAACACAA
Organism: Perca flavescens; assembly: GCF_004354835.1. Classification (NCBI taxonomy): domain Eukaryota; kingdom Metazoa; phylum Chordata; class Actinopteri; order Perciformes; family Percidae; genus Perca; species Perca flavescens. The sequence goes on from NC_041349.1 coordinate 31,728,052, forward strand.
ACACAGAAGCTTAAAATATCTTCAATGGCACAAGTGATGGTAGTGCCAACATTCCTACCACATTAGTTAACAATAACACACACCACAGAGCCAACAGTAAATCTTACATTTCCACTCCATGTAGCTTTTGTTTACCAAGTTGGTCGTCCTGGCTGTTGCCAGGACAGGACTGTTTACATGCTATCAGGTTCCACTGCCCCCCCTCGTCCATGGCTGGAATGCTAATGGCCTTAGAGGAGACTAGATAATGACTAGGGCTGAATAAAGAAACAGTCCCTGATCAAACACAGTCCTCCCCCCTACTGGAATGTAAAGCCATTTTCACATTGGCACTTAAAATATTACATTCTGTGGATTGTTTGCCAAATATGTAGCAAGCACCATTGGACTCACATACCAGGCAAACATGTATCAAATTATGTTTAAGTGACAAACTCAGAAAGAGTTATCATTAACGACACAGTTCCTCTCAGCTCTACAGAGAATGTTAGTGTTTTTCAGCTCATTTATTTTGGTGTATCGGCCATGCACCCTGACCTCCCTCAACCCTGGCGCAGATTCTTCTTCTTTTTCCCTACAAACTTATTTTATACAATTATCAACCTTGTTTCCTGCAGCAGCAGGCTGTTTTCAGTTATAAAGCTCTGATAAAGCCACTGTCCACTACTAGCTTAGCAGCAAAGAGCAGACACATGGTATTAGACTAGCTGGTGAACATAGTGGAGCATTTAGCAGCTAAAGAGACCGATAAGTTTCTCAGGAGTTGGTGGAGACCAAACCTGAACTAAAAGGAGAGAGAATGTTGGACAATGGACACAAACATGACTCAAATGAATGCTAATGTTGCTCTGTGTCTGCAGGCTGTGCAAATAGGCAACTGTTTGCTAACATGTTAGCTTTAACAACTTTATAGGTGATAAGTGGCCAAAATCACTTAAAGGTGCACTATGAGTTCCTGCATGACGTCACTTCTGTTGACGTTCAAAGTAAATACCAAACAAAACAGAGCACGCTCGCCCCTCCCCCCATGTTTCCGTAACTGTCATGACCAAGTGGGTAAGCTTCGCTTCAGAACTCGAGCCATCTATGGCGCCATTTTGTTGCTAACTGGCCATCACTCCTGTTAGCATTCCGCTGACCGCCATTTTTTTCACTTGACTGCGAATAACTTTACATCAGAAATGTTTAAAGACTCTATTTGTCCGTTGTTTAGTTCCAAACAAACACGACAATGTATAAAAGGCTTCATTACCTTGTACCTCACGTTATGGCTCCGTAGCAGACGCTTTTGTAAATATAAGCTAACGATTGTGTCATAACCAAGTGACTTACTGTCGCATAGTAGAGGAATTACCGTATATAGTACAGGAGAAGCTCGCAGGCAGTTTTGACTTACATGAGCTGTTTAGGTTTAATTACTAATGTTAACTGGCATGTTAGCTAGCAATAATTAGCCTGTGCTTATGTTATCTCCTTACATATACATACACTCTCCGTATCTGTAAGATTGGAAATGATTGAGATTTCTCTTGGCACAGCTACCAGAAGACTTACAACTTTCAGGCACGTTGCTCACGTCACATTCTCTCAGTTGGAGGCTGCGCAGTAAAGCTGGCCATCACCGGAAAAGTGCTTCTAATAGCCTTCACTGGTCTCTGTCCACAGCAACGGGGTCTATTGGTCCATTATATACTGTCTATGGTCATGACTAACTGATTAACTGACACTAACCCCCACCCCCTCCCCCAACCATCTTGTTGGTGATTGGCTGGAATTTGGTTTGTTGTATTTTGGTGCACAGCCTGTGCCCCAAGTGTTTGTTTGACGTTTACGCCCCCTGTGTTGTCTCCACAGACCAGGCTTGTTCACAGTGTATTCAGGGGGCAGGCAGCTAGCGGATCAAGGAGAGATGCCTACGATTTGAGACAAAAATGAGATTGCGCTGAAACCATGCATGAACTCATAGTGCACCTTTAATTTCAACTTCAGCTTTAGGGAAATAACTGCCTCAACCAAAATGTGCTAGAAAATGTTTCAATTTCAGAATTGAAGTTGGCAGGTGACGCTGTTTAATTGCTAACAATGATGTAGTTTATCCACGTTATCACACGTTGTCATAGCAGGAAAATCAAAGGGATGACAAATAGAATTAACAATGGCTCCATTCCATTCAAGCAGCCTGTAAAAGCATCATGAATGATATTATTTACACCTGTGCTTGTCCTGCTATGATAAGTAAACATTATTGAGTAGAATAAACTTTTTAATGTTACAGTTTGACTACTGCTGTTATTTGGACTGGAACTTAAAGGTATAGTGGAGGATTTTCTTTTTGGATGGTGGATCATCAAGACTATTGGTCCTCCTGGTTGTCAATCATTCTGGTGATATGTTTAAGTCCCTAGCTTTCAGGTGTATACTGTATGTGTTGTGAGCTTGAGCTACGGTTTCAGCCATTCATTGAAGCATTGAAGCTTTTAGGAGAATATTTCACACGCTGGCGTGCGCTAAAAGCACAGGTTGGGCTTTCCACTGATGCCTCAGTCGTGAAGTTTCTACTCCACAGGTAAAGTTTGGCAAGAAATCCATTTAAAATCACTGCTAGTAAAAGTTGATGTAAGCTATGATTAGTGATGCTAGCCCTGGCACAAGTCACGCAGCGCGCACACACGGTAAACATCTCAATTTGTGAAAAAGTGCAAATCTTCTTTTGGAAAGTAGGCTTGTATGAGCCATGCCGACAGCAACTTGTAAACAGTGCTCTCTCGTGCACACGTTTAATAGGCGTTCCCTCTCGGGAGCAGGCAGAGTGTTGCACATGTGCATTCTTTCAAAAAGTACAGAAGGCGGTTCTTTTCTAAAATTCGGGAAAATCCTCCACTATACCTTTAAGTTGGCGGTGGATGACTAATATTTATAATGATTTATGTAGCCAACCAACACTGTTATTAGTATTTTGTATAACTTTATATTGTAGCATCATTAAATTGCTTGTAGGGGAGCCCCCCAGCAGGTGTTATTGGCCCTCATTTATTAAACGCGTGTAGGACCTAAAACAGACGTAGGACGGGCATACGCCAATTCCTACACAAAGCAAGCCATTTATCAATTTCAACGTGAGCGTAGGCTGCGATAAAATCTCACATCTGGTCTGAACTTGTGTACGCAAGTTTTTGAGTCAGTGTGGACTTGCGGTGCAGCATTTAATCAGTTTAACAGGAGAAGGAGAAGTCATCAGTTGGTCACTTATCAGCAATGGCAGATCTGGCTCTTTTATATGACCTCTATGCGCTGGTAAAACAGTGCACACGTACGCGCACGTGCCACGGTGGAGCACTCCATGCGATTGATTAAGGGCAGATAGCTCTGTCTTGCATCAGCGGGGGTGACCCTACTATACATGCCAGAAAAGACTGCAACATTGTATTAGCCTGTGGGGTTCTGCACAACATCGCGCAGGAAAACAGGGTGCCATAAATGTAGAGATGGAGCCAGATGAGTCGATGCCCAGAGAGCAGTGTCCAGCACAGCCCCAACTGGGGCTTTACCAAGGAGAAAGGATATTATTCCTCGCTTTTAAAAGGTATAATGTTATGTTTGGCAATGATATTCAGTATAGGAAACATGACGATGCACAACATTTTTATTTATTCTTCAGGTTTTTGTCTCTCTTTTAAAGTGTCATTAATGGCCACAAGTGAAGGATTTATTTCTGCCATTGACCGAGTTATTTCGGCTTGTTTTTCCAGCCCCTCTGCTGTCAGGAGACAGGGTCGGGGTGGTGGTCAAGCACGGGGGGGCGGAGGACACGCGCTCTCCCTCACAGCTCACAGTTGCCTGGCTCTGACTCATGAAAAAAACACGATTAAAATAAAAGACACTGCATGAACTCCGCTACTGTGTGATTATTTAAATATAGGTAGGCCTAAGAGATTGCAATATAAGCCTGTATAGTACTATTAGGACTATAGCATATACACACACATATATATATATATATATATATATATATATATATATATATATATATATATATATATATATATATATATATATATATATATATATATATATATATATATATATATATATATATATATATATATATATATATATATATATATATATATATATATACATTCAGCTGGAGTCTGATTTACTACGGCATCACTGTTGACCGCATCAGTGATCTCTTTCCGTTCCGCATTCTTTCTCCAGCCTTTAATACCAGTTTTCAGGCTGCCAAATAGTACACACGTTAGTGCAAATGAACCTGAGATATCAGGGCTTCAATCTCCACCTATTGAAAGTGCTCCTTCTCAGCCGGATTACGTCTCACCATTTCATAAATTGTAGGGGCGAGGCCTAAAAACTTAGAATATATTGGGGCGTGATATGTAAATGACGATCGTTTCCAGCCGCTGCATTTATCAATGTACGATCATTCTTACGCTCTGATTGGTGTGATACGAACGTTTCATAAATCACCCGTGAAGCCTGTTGTAAGATGATTTATGCGCTCATATCTGCGCTGGTTTCTACGTTAGGTTGATAAGTGAGGGCCACTGTGTTTTACATTGTCTTATATATCTCTACACTTCATTTAAAATCATATATATATATATATATATATAAATTGTGTCCATATAACACCGTAAGTCGTGTGTGAGTCTGTGTGTGTGTGTGTGTGTGTGTGTGTGTGTGTGTGTGTGTGTGTGTTGTGAATGATGTTGTGTGATCTGTCTCCTACCTGATTGCAGGTGCTGATGTCCACTCCCCCTTTCAGATATTCCAAAACCTTGTCGATGTTTCCTGCTCTCGCTGCTCGCAGGAAACTGGTATTACTGTCCGACTAAAAGAGAAACAGGAGAAATAGATTTTCAGAAATGATCCACTGTCCAATCCACATTTACATTATGTCACTGGTTGTCAATGACGAATGCTAATCACATAATTTAGCCTCTTCGGCAAAATGAGTCACATTCTTGCTCAAGTAATGGATAAAAAAACTCAACTCACAATCTCGAACCACAACCAACAAGCTGTAGTGCTGGCTCAATAACAGGAGGCTCCACTAGAGGGGACTTTTACGTTAAGTTCCGGGCTACAAAGTTTGGTCAAAACTCTGTTTCAGTTACAGTAAGTTAGGGCAGACGGGATGTGGAATTCTTTCAGTATCAGAGAGTGCAAAAAATATATTGTCCCTGTGAGATAAACAACTAAATACAAAAAAATGGTAGCATAATCAAACTAAGGGTGTTCACACTGTAGCAGGATTCCTTGAGCAGATCTCAACAGATTGTTCAAGTCCAAACAACTTTATTTATCCCAAAGGGCTCATCAACAGTTCATCAACAGTCTACAGGCCAAAACGATCATTTACACTCGAGCAATGAGTAAACAGCTCAACTTAAGAACAATGATCAAACAGTAAGTAGACTCTCTGTTGACGACGGTTAGCAATCAAATTTGGGACACTGTTCCCAAATAATTGTGTGTCAACAATCTCAACCTCCTAACCTACTTACTTTAGGTACGTTGTTTTTTTTCCTAAAATCATTGACAAGCTACTTTGTTCAAGACACTGGTGGCTGCATTTTGAATCAGCTTTAACTGGAACTTACAGTGATTTGATTTGCTGATGATTTACAACCAGACACAGATTACAAGGAATTACAATTTTAGATACATAGAACATACTTGTTCGTATTGTTCGTACTGAAAAGATGGTGAAATGTTTAGATGGTTAACCAACCGGACATTGTGGTGGTCAACAAACAGTAGCAGAAGGCAGTTCTGATAGATGTAGTGACAGCAACATAAAGAAAAAGGAACACAAGAAGCTGAAAAAAATACCAAGGGCTTAGAGAGGAGCTAGAAAAGATGTGGAAAGTAAAGGCAACAGGGGTTCAAGTGGTAATAGGAGCACTCGGAGCTGTAACCCCCCAACTGGGACAGTGGCTCCAGCAATTCAGGAACAACATCTGAGAGCTATGTCCAGAAGAGCGCAGTCCTAGGAACAGCCAATATACTGCACAGAGCCCTAAGGCACCCAGGCCTCTGGTTCAGGACCTGAGCTTAGAGGAAGGAAAAAGACAACCCAGTAGGGGAATCTTTATATATATATATATATATATTGAATACAAAACTTGAACTTGAATACAAAAAAACTTGAATACAAAAAAACTTGAATACAAAAAAACTTGAATACAAAAAAACTTGAATACAAAAAAACTTGAATACTGACTAATTCGTCAATCTCAGTATAACAGACCATTGCTAAGTATAAAAGGTCAGCTTAAGCTGTATTTAAATGTGCTCTAGAAATATACTTTACTTTAGAAATACATATATTATATATACGTATTTATCTACCGTGTTAATGCTGGTTATTCTGTGGAGGAATAAAGTTTTAATTGTCATTGAGCAGAATAAATCATTATTAACAATAACTGTGCACCCATATTTAGACATAAACGGTTTCCATAGTGCACGATAATGTGTGTGTCCGGCATTGGGAAGGACATGTACCCTGTTTGCTTTTGGATGCTGAGTGAGCTGCAGTTGGAAACAGACCAGGACTGTAAGGAGGCAGCATGATTCAGCATTCTCTTGGTGCCTTCACTAAAGGTGAAATCCTGGCTCACATACAGCTCTCTGCTCCTCCTGTGGAAAAACACTGTGTGATGCTTATTTTTACTGCATTCACACTGCGTTACTCCTTCCAACGGGAGGTCAGAGGCCAGATTCAGAAATAGTGTAGCGCCACACTGGAGGGTGGTGGGGACTTTGGCGGATGTTGTGTTTGTTGTTTAGCTGAGGAATGGTCTCTCGTTGGCTTTCAAGGTCAGTTTGCGTAATGTTCATTGTTGTTCATAGCGTGTTCATTAGCAAGCCTTTTTAGTGTTGACAGTTCTTTCCTCAGTCTGTCACTCAGTCTGTCACTCACGGCATCAGTTTCCATACAGAATGCAGCGATCAGCCCTTGTGATGTATGAAATGAGCAGTGACACTGCAGCACTGATGTCTACAAATAGTCCTGCTCTGATGTTTGTGGCTGACCTGCAGTCTGCTGCTGTCTGGCTGCTGCAGAGAACTGCATTGCATCACTCACACTCAAAACTACTACAGCTTTCTGAAAACACCGTCACCATCACCTCGAAGGACCAAGCTAATGTTTTTCCATGCATTGGTCCATAATGTACACGGAACAGTTTTCAAGTTTGCAAAACAGTTACATTATATACTGCGTATAATTCATGCAAATGCACTACAAAAGTCAACTTGCAGAGACTTGAAGCCTGTTAGAGATACCTGGTGCAGTATACATGTATACATGCAGTGCAGACTCAGTCTTAGAGGCATAGGAAAAATATTAAAACGCACCGACAGTATGCGGCAGGGAAACTGCACCCAGAAAGTTTTCTTGCATACAGGGCATTAGAGGTCCCTGCATCACCTTTTCTCCACTGGACTCTCGAGGGCACTTTATCATGTTTTATCTAACATAGGGGCAGAGGTGGGAAGTACCATTTATGTACTAAGGTTACTTTTTTGAGGAAATTAGTCATAGTCATAGTAGTTTAAATGCCGCATAGTTTTTAGTCTAACTTACATACAGTAGATGTAGATTTGTAGAAAAAAATCATTACTTTCACTCCGTTACATTTTCATTGCGCTAATTTTATTTATTCATTATTTTATGCATTCATGCACAATTGTAGTCAATATCGACTCATTTCATTTACGGGATTGTTCCATTGTCACCGGAGGTTCCGCATGCTGGATGTCCCATACCACAGGACTATGGTTATCTCTGCAGGGTAAATCCAGACAGCTAGCTAGACTATCTGTCCAATCTGAGTTTTTTGTTGCACAACTAAAACAACTTTTGAACCTTCACATTTTCCACCAAAACAAGTTCCTTCCTGAGGCTGTCATGCAGAGGCAGGCACCCAAGATGATTGTGATTGGTTTAGCACGTTTTTCTCCCATCCCAGAATGCTTTGTGGACTTGCCAGAACCTCCTCTGCAGTGCTGTGGTTGGAGATAGGTCTGGCATTGTAAGACTATGCACATTCTATTAAGGGGCAGGTGGTCAGCTGGTCCCAGATCTGCTGCCGCTCTGTTATGCTTAAGCGGCAACTTCTTGGTCGGAAAAGCCAATGCGGAAGTTCCTTTAAGCTGCATCAGGGGGCAATTCCACTGGCTCAGAAAAAGAAGTCAGTTTCTATAGAAGTCTATTAGAAAATGTCCTTACTTCTCACTTGATTTATTACCTCAGTAAACATTTTCATTGAGTTTATGGCCTCCATTGCTAATTTGAAGTCTTCTTCATGCAGCGTGATATTCATTTTGTAAATTATGGTCCCATTTATTTTAAAATAGACCATAAAGCAGGGGAAGTTTAGGATCTGTAAATCAGGACAGACGCACAGCAATGCTAACCATGGCACTGCGTACATTAAAATAGACCTGAACTTGTTTTTGGGTGTTGTCCAGGTATTCTTTAGACCCAGAAGCAAACAAGTCATACAAATATGAAACTTAACCTTTAGCATAAAACTGTCCTATGCTTGCTAACTCTACTGACAGAGGTTGCACACCGTTCGCTTGAATATTTACATTAGAACAGAAAGCAGGAGTAGTAGTAGTTTTGAAACATGACATACCATGTGTATATGTTTTTAATTAGCACAGACACACTTACTGCTCTCTGTCAGCACAGTTCTCGGATGTACTGACAGCTACTGTATATGTAATGAATGATTTTAAGATGAGGATATAAAGCTCCTAAATTTGAGAGTAAAGAAAAAAATGTTGCAATGTCATATCTGGTTTATATTTCTGCAAAGGACATAAGTACTTAATTTGCTCTGTACATATCTTGCACTTCCCTTGATTCACTTTGGTTTAAAGTTGGCATTACCCCAAATAGGACTGAAGTGTGACCAGGAAGAGGTAATATTCAAATGTTTACAATAAGTGTCAAACCAAACATTAATCATAATACAATATAGGGATGGCTGTATACTCAGGTATCTGCTGAATACAAATACAATAACAGAACAGATTCCAAATCCATCCCAGCTAGAGGGCTTTCAGACAAAAAATAAAACATGATGGACCGTAGTTGAGCTGCCCAGTAATACCCATGTATGTTTTGGCTCAGTCATATATTAAATGCAGTACGGATAGATGTAAAGTCTGGGATGTTTATTTTACCAAATAAAGTTGTTCGAATTCACCTCAGGGACCATTTTTATACTGTAGACACTGTATACTATGTTTTATAATGTATAATGAAATAACCCATTGGGTGGAAAGTAGAAGCATACACATGGCTTATTTTCCCCTCTGATTGAATAAGGAACATTATAGATGATTTTGAATAATTACCTTTATATCCAGATATTTTGTTTCAATAAGACCTCAAAGTGCAGCGACAGAACAGATTTTTTTAGTGCTACAGTATTTCATGTTCTGGAAGACCTTCTCAAATTCCATAAATGTCACTATGCCTCCTCAGCACTATAGCAAATGGCTCTATTGCAAGAGGGTAACTTCTAGAGATGTTAAAAGGTTGAGAGACCACACAATTGGTCAATATTTCTGCAGTGAGCCCAGTACAAAGCAATCTAACCCATTTGAAAAATGTATCGCCATAGCCAAAGTGGGTAAGCACTTCAACAGATATGGCCAATCAACACGGTCAAAGACCTTCAACAAATCAAGTGAGAGGAAAGCCGTGTCCTTCGCCCCCCTCTCTGGCTCTGTAAAATCTTGAGCACTCATCAGACATTTTGGTATTTTCCCACCACCCGAGAAAGCAGTGTATACACGGACTGTCCCAAAGCCTGGAAAGACTTGTTCAAGCAGCCTCATGCATGTTCTCACAAGGTTAGCATTGTTTTCTAGCAGCACTGCACCAAGCAGCCATTACCACAGTCAAGCCTGTCTGATAACATCCTCCCATTCCCTCCAGAGCTGCCAAGTCACATTATGCAAGACCTTGCACTAATCATCATTCTGCAACTGGCGGGTTGCTATAGTGACACATGGACCAACAGGACTCTGAGACAAGTGGGCGTTTGAATGGAATACACTTAACATTGGAGAGAAAGGGAGAATTGTGGCAGCCAGCTTCCTACAGAAATGTTTCATAACTCCTGGTTAGAAGGAGCTTGTCAGTTTGTCACTCTCGTTGATGGGGAAGTGTTTTAAAAGGCCTACAGTTCCATAAAGGTCATGTCTGGGGTGAATAGGAACATACTGTACATACAAAATAAAAGTCAATAAAGCAACTTTGGTCAGGCATGAAAGCAATTGCTTTTCTTCTTATTTCACCACAGTTAAACAGGTGCACTTATACCATCCATCCATCCATCCATCCATCTTCGTCCGCTTATCCGGTGTCGGGTCGCGGGGGGAGCAGCTCCAGCAGGGGACCCCAAACTTCCCTTTCCCGAGCAACATTAACCAGCTCCGACTGGGGATCGAGGCGTTCCCAGGCCAGGTTGGAGATATAATCCCTCCACCTAGTCCTGGGTCTTCCCCGAGGCCTCCTCCCAGCTGGACGTGCCTGGAACACCTCCCTAGGGAGGCGCCCAGGGGGCATCCTTACCAGATGCCCGAACCACCTCAACTGGCTCCTTTCGACCCAAAGGAGCAGCGGCTCTACTCTCGAGCTCCTCACGGATGACTGAGCTTCTCACCCTATCTCTAAGGGAGACGCCAGCCACCCTCCTGAGGAAACCCATTTCAGCCGCTTGTACCCTGGATCTCGTTCTTTCGGTCATGACCCAGCCTTCATGACCATATATATATATATATATATATATATATATATCCCCAATATCACTGACTGCATCATATGTATCTTTTCTATGTGTCCATTCTAAAATAATACGTTGCTTCTTATGTTTCAGCTCGTGTCTAGACATTACTTCATGACTTAATCAAACCTGCCAAGCATGACAAAGTCCAGTCCTAAAGCTCCTCCTCCATCACATTACATCAAACATTCATTTACAAAGTCACTGTGCATGAGGAGCTTTATCAATAATGCAAACCAATCCCTCAAACACATACTGTGAGAGACCAGTGCCCAGGCTGGGAGCATCCTAGCCCCTCCCAGTTACCACGGAGACAAGCACTGCCCTCTCTGGAGGTAACCATGACAACAGAGCTAGCAAAGTAAGCACATCAAGGGCATTGCTTCCTTTAGAACTGTCTACTAACAGAGCCACACACCATGGCATCAGTGTGTCATACACATGCAAGCCATACTGAGTGCAAAAAACACACATACTGTGCACACTACCCTGGTGTTAACACATACATTATCTTGAGTGATAACAGCTCATATGATCATGCCTGGACACATTAACTGTCCAATCTGTATGCTCTGAGATTGGATGTTGCTAGCCATTGGGATCCAATCAGCCAAACCGAATGCCAAGTGGCCTGGCTCGCATCGAGATCACATCTCAGTGAGGTGTGGACAGCAAGTGGGCACAATCTGGAGAATTTATCCAACGTAGGTCTTACATCATCTCCCCGTTGTTCCTTCCAAAGGGAAGAGGAGGAAAACCTGGAGATCTGGAGATAGTGTCTGTGGCTTGTAAAAAATGGGTCCAATATTTACTTTGGTGACTATGGGGCGAAATAATCTGCCATAATCTGAGTTCATGTTCACTTCTCTCATTAGAATCAATACACTTAGGACATGCAGCTAGTCTCCTAAAGCAGTGTTGCAGTGGCCAAACCCATGGGACACAGAGGCTGGAAGTTACTCTGAGTTGGGTCTCTGGTCACACTCACTAGTTTGAGAATTCTGTACCGTCTGCACTAACTAATGAAGCTTAGCGTAACTTCAACCAGAAGACTATCTTATGTTACTCACTCATTGTCACTCACCTCACTCTCCCTCTCCCTCTCCTCCTGCTTCCCCTTATCAGCTGATAGGGGCATATAGTTAAATCAACCACATTTAGCCACAATCTCCATCAGCCAATCACATTTTTGCTGTCAATATTTAAATGTTCTCCTCTCTGTTGCTGTCAGCACTCATTTCAGCGTGAATTGTCGCGACCCTCCTCCAGTTCATCAGCGCCCAGATCTGATCTCCCCAGAGCTCACTCCTCTTCTCATTCATCAAGATCTCAGCATCCTCTCATTCATCACCATCACCACAGTGTCTAGACTCCATCAGGGGGGGTATCCTACATCACTCACGGCTTCTCGACCCTCTTTAAATGATGACATCACAGTTGGGATTTGATTTTGAATGTTTTTTATTTATTATTTTTAGTGTGCACGTCAATACATTTTTGATTGAAATATGTGTATATACTAGGGGCACGGATTTGACAAGTCAGGTAGCCAGGGTTTTTTACCTGCTACACAGACTCTGTCTTTGTAGTCTATATCGGCAACATTTCATATATATTCTCGTATGTATTCAACGTATTTATTACTGTCTGCACTACATTGATTGCTGCTGTATGAGACCACTGTGGTCCACGTAGAGAGGAGGACGAGGAGGTTGGGTGGATAAATGTTTATATTCAAATCAAGAGCTTTTTTCTACATTTAACTAGTCGTTTTGGTTCCTAAACGTAACGTTGTCGCCACATGATGCTTAGTTTTTGTCGGCTAAACTCAACTGCCATTTCCCCTGAAAGGACTGTCATCTCGCGGCGCCCTGTACCCGGCTCAAAGTCACCTTTTGTCGGCTCAACTCAACTAGCAACGGCCGCCGATACGACCAACAATTCACACTGCTCTTTAACCAGCGTCACATGACCAGCCGGCAGTCGCCTAACTTCATAGAATATCATACAAATTGGTGTGCATAAAATTTCATACGATATCATACGAACCCGTTCATGAGAACATGTTGAAACATGACATTGTATTTAATGCTGTTCCATGACGGTTAAGTTTAGGCATCAAAACGACTTGCATAAGATTAGAAAAAAGTTTGGGGTTTGGGTTCAAATAACTTCCAGGACACAAACACTAGTCCCCTGGGTGACAAACCTGTGTTTTGGGAACCATCTACCACCCCGACCTACTACCTACGTGGATTTTGGCGCTGTCTTACAGCAAATGACAATGTGGGGCTTATGGTAATAAATACATGGAATTTAACACACACATTTTTGACATTTGAATATTAACACGTCCAGCAGTTACATAGCAACTATAACATTTATTTGGAGTCATATCTGTGTCCACATGATGATTATTAATCAATTATTTACTTTCCTTTTAGCTCTGGTTTGATGGCCACCAAGTCCCATGAAAAATGTCTGCCTCTTTACCTGCTAAATGCTCAAATAATTTGCTGTAGTTGTTAGTCAAACTGCTCCAAAGAACTTTTGGACAACAAGTATTAAATCTTAGGAAAAGTTTAATTGGCAGTAGCTTTCCAAAGGTGCAGCTGGATTCACACCGAACATTAAGTGTGTTGTTTGATTTCCTGTTAGTATAAAATGGCAGAGTAGGTTGATAAAAAAACAGTATTCTATAATCTTTATGATTAGTATACAGTACATACTGTATGAAATTAGCATGTAGTAGGCTTGGGACACTCAAATCTTTTGGTGGACAATTCGTACATATCGCTACAAAAAGTAATGTACTGTAATTTGTATTCGTATTCCACGTATTTATTTATGTCAGCCCACGGTGACTGCCGCTGTATAAGAACGCAGAAATCTGTGTATGGAGAAGGTGGGGGTGAATGTGTGGTTCCCAAAACACGGGACTTTTACACAGGGGAGCAGAGTTTGTGTCCAAGAAGTTAAGGGGAAAACACAAGACTTTCATCCATAAAAGGATCGGTGTTTCCACCAAGGCATGCCCTATCTAACCATTACTGTAAGAGTGCGAATTTTCTCAATAAGGAACTCCTTTTTCCAATTGTTCCAACACCACGTGATTTCAGCAAATGCCCTGCTTACAAAGTTAACAAAAGTGAAAAATAACTAGTGTATCCACCCCGTGAAACAAACAAACCAACAAAAGGAAAAACCTATTTGAAAACCAAGGTAATAAAGCGCCATAGGAACCATCAAAAGGATCATAAGAATTAATTAAGCATTAACTAATTCAATAATTAAAAGACTATTGTTTGCTAGGTGAGTTTTGGGCAACTCCCCCAGCAATTGAATGCACCAGCAATGACAACTTGCAAATTAGTCTCTACTCATAACTGAATTACTATGTTATGTTTGAGTCACTGCAAGTTGTATCAAACCAATATAATAAGCTTTTATTTGCTTTAGACAAAAATGGTGGCCATTTAAGAAAGAGTTAAATGACTTAAAACCACTAAGCCACCAGTTTGACCACCTGTCAGACATTTGATTACTTATGAAACCAGGTAAACAATTTGAGATGACCTTGTGTGCATGTATTTGTGTATGATGTGCCATGGTCATCTTGGCACTATTTGAAAATACAATAAATTGAAAACTGTTGCTCAAAACTTACACTTTGAACTCTTACATTAGCAGCAAAAACTGTCCCTCTTCACGTGAACATTTGAAACTATTTATTTTTTTAATTAGACTACTGCCAAATGGTTTAAGATACTTCTCTTACAGATACAGCATTGCATTATGCATTTTCTTCCTTTGAAAAAACATTCCAGTACCTTAAAACAAGGCATTAAGCCAGGTCAAAAACTGTCACAAACATGTCACCTAATTCAGGAAACACTGTTTAGAAACAAACAACATACTGTCGCCCCACTGACACATTTTTGTAACTCTGGAAAAAGCCAGAGCCAAACTAAATGAGTCTTGTATTGCCCGCAGTGGCACGCCGCTAAAGTCATTACATTGCTTTTCAAATTAGCCACAAGAGTCCACATGCTGCTGTGCAGGGATACTTTAGGAGCAAAAATGTCACACTGGCCTTTAAAGGGTGAGGAGAGATGACTACACCCCACCCCACCCCACACACACTTACACACACACACAAACTCCTCAAACCCTAAACACCTGAACTGTGTATCTACAGTATACCTGGTAATGCCTATTGCAAGATACCAATCAGTATTGATTCTGAAGTCAGAACAATAAGTCCAGAAGCAGTTTACCCATGCTTTCAGTGAAAACAGAAAAATGTATAAGCTACATGCAAGTTGAGCACCTTGTCAGTGACGGACACAGAGAACAGTCCCGTCATCAAGATTGTGACTGAAATGAAAATAACTGAGGATTAAAAAGAGAGAACTGACACTGCCTTAAAGTTTCTGTTTGAAAAAAAGTTACTCGCAACCTTTTTTATCTGTAAAAAACTAAACTAAACAAAAAAGAGCACTCCAGGGGTGTACTAGTTATCTACTGCCCTGCCAGTATGGGCTCTTACCAGCATCATTGGAGGCTGCACAGGGAAATGCTCCACACAGTAGAAGTCTGGCAAAGCATTCTGGTCCAGGTTAGACAGGCTCCCGGCAGTCCTCAGGCCCTTGTCCGAGCCACACACCTTACACATGGCCGCATTGCCCATGCTGCAAGGTTTACAAGTCTATCCCATCAGAACGTAAAGGAATCTAAGTGAGTGCATTTAATCACTCTGATAATCTACTCCCGCTCCCCTCCCCCTAAAAACCTTTACCATCCATGGGGGGGCGACCCCCTCACTTCCCTTTGGCCTCAGCAGCGCTCCTGTCCCTGTTGCACCACTACTGCCAGCACAGTGCGCAATGTTAATTCCAACTCTCTGACCATTGACCAACACCCCCCTAACCCGGCTATTTTTACACCCACCAGCCAAGCTATGCATGTGGAGGGAAAGCAGAGAGAGGGTGGTCGGCATAGGGCGACATGCCAAAACAGGAGGGGATGGGAGGGGGCATCACAGACACTAAGCAAGGACTAATATGTCAAATCAAGCACTTTAAACTTAAACGTTACATTGGTCTGGCAAACAGGGGCACATTTATTCTGTTGAGTGTTAAAAAAGGTATATTAAATCACATCTGGATAGATCTGGACAGATACTACTAATTTAAAGGGGCTGTATTAAAAATACTAAAAACAGCGGTCAGTGTAACCTGCCTCCATGTGACCTTTTCCTAAATGCCTTTACACAGACTGTAAACTAAGCCATCCTTTTTAACTGCATGCTTGCTGAACACCTGCTCTATCTCCAAAAGTGTACTGTTTGGAAAAATAAGAGTGGCTTTGTCCTTTAGCAAGAACATTACAGAAGGAAACACTGGATATTTGTCAATCTGGCATTGTTATGGCAAGTCCGATGGGCTATATTCTGATTAAATCTACAAATATAAATATGAGTACTGGTGGTCATCATAAGAGTTGACCCCTACTGTTGACCCCTACCAGCTTTTTGCACTTTTCACCGTTATGATCAATATGCCCCATGTCATGGACTGTGTAATGGAAGCAGGCATGGTGATTAGCTAATGCAGATCTGTGTCAGACTGTAGCCCAGAGCAGAGCTGTATTGATTCAGTTGGACTAAATAAAAATTACAGTCACACAGACCTTTTCATGGCAATTGATTTGTTCCCAGAATTCATGGTATGCTGTGTAATATAAGCTTCAGACGTCCCTACATGTCAGTGTACGTCCTATCCACAGTCAGATGCATGTTTGTATTCACTCTGTGCATGTGTCTGTCTGATAACATCAGGGAGGTAAATGTCCCCATTCTCTTTGCACTCTTCTAGGTCATGACACAATACTCTCACTGTTTAAAATATCGTCGCAACAATTCTCATTCACTGAATATGTTAGCCTCGGTAGAAAGACATCTCATTGTTGAGTCACAGAAACCACACAAGCAAGCAGCTTTGGAGTTTTCTATGAATGAATGAATATAAACTGCTCACAACAAGCACATGATCATCACATTTACCATATCTGACAAAATCAGAAGCTTTTTAGGTGAGGATACTGTACATTTCTTTTACAAGAACTGAAAACCATCTAAACATACCCAATTAAAAAAAAACTCAAATCATATGTACATCATAAACTTTATCAGTTCTTGGGCAGCACAGTTAAAAGAGCATTGCAATAGTCAAGAACCATCAATTTCTTTGCATCATAAAAAGAAAGATATGTCCTGGCAATTGGTATAATGGCACACAAACCTTTTGTCTCAGACTGGGCCTATTTTCCAGAATGTTATGTCACTTTAAAATGTTGTCTTAGTCACAATTAGCAGTTGTATGTAATTTGCATGGCTATTACATATTACACAGTATTGTTGTACCATTTGACTATGATTGGAAGTATGAGTATGGTTGGGTTATGACAGCTGGTGCCATTTTGGATCCAGTTCCACATTGGTAAAATACCTTATTTAGCTTACAGTCTAATAAATATCCAATCACATCTTTTATCTCCTCCCTTTCATAAGCAAAACATTCAGAAATCTATTGAGCTAAACAGCAAATATGTTAAATATCCTGAAAAGGTATTAGAATATTTATTTGAGTTTTAGCTGTGGAATATTAAGTAATGTATGATGTTGAAAGTTAAACTTCAAATGATGTGATAAGGGGTTCAAAAGGATTTATATGATATGGACATTCACTCACATTCACACTGGATTCAGGAACAAAATGCTACTAAACCCCAACCCTAAACGGAAGTATATCTAATGAAAAAGAGTGTGAGCTAAGTATAGAACTCTGTGGAACACCAAATAGAAAGTTATGGGCATTTAAAACATGCTCACAAATACTTAAAAAAACCATCTCACTGTTTTATGACGGCTTAGCTTTTGGATTTAACACTAGAACCGCCATAGCCTGTGGCATTTACTGATTCTTAACATTTAAATTGATCCGTCATGCTATGTTTTCCTCCTGCCCTAACTTTTCCTAAATACCTATTTTGCACATACCTATATCGTCATGATGACAGAAAAATGTTTAGAAAATAAATCAGATAAGCGTCAATTAACATTGGTACTTTGCTACACCTCTCCTCCGCAGCCATACAGCGCATTGAGACAATGAATGGGACATAGAAAATCATTTGCACACCAATATTCCCTTATATGCACTTGTGTTGACTTATAATCACACTAAGGAATGTAGGCTCACAATATTCATTCTTTCATATATGTAAAATATCAGAAATGAAAGCAAATCTAATCACTTTCTGTCTACTACTGACCCAGTAGTATGTAAATTTGCTAGCATTTGCTAACATCAGCCATCATAAACTACTGCTTGTATCAGACCAAGGAAGATTCTAACAGCAAACAAAAGGTGTGTTTTATAGCTTATGAATTTAACTTTTCATTTGTAATAAGGAAGAATGTGTTAGTTCCAGGGCTTGACATTAGCACCTGTCAACCCGCTAAATGCGGGTAGATTTCGGCAGTGGCATGTAACACAGTCACTCTCAACAGCCACTTTGGCGGGTGGCATGCCTTTATATTGTAACACTGGTGGTAGGAGTACTGTGCCACTGTGCCACCACCCAACAAAGGAACACAGCTTTGATCCATTATGCAGCCCATAGTCGAAGTAGGGTGGCTGACGGCACACCAGACCAGCAAACCGCGGCGATCCCGTAAAATATCCCCCAGAGCTCTGTTCAGTACGCACTCTGTATAGGTTTGTAGAAGAAGTACAGAGAGAGTGTACAGCAGGTACAGCACAATTTACTTGTTAAAAACATTTGGTCTGTGTGTTCCCTTTCACCGAGGACGTGTCCCAGCTACTTAAAGGGTAACTACAGTTTTTTTCCAACCTGGACCCTATGTTCCTATGTTTTTGTGTTTAAGTGACTGATGGGACGGATGGGAACAACAGTCTTTGACAGTGGTCCAGTATTAAGTGAGATCGCTGCAGGTGCGGGGGGTATCCAGCAGGTCCTTGTCAGAGGACCGCAGGGAACGTGACTGAGTGTAGGGGTGGAGGAGATCTGTGAGGTATTGTGGTGAGAGTCCATGGAGAGATTTGTAGGTGAGCAGGAGGATCTTGTAAGTGATGTGTGACTTGACTGGCAACCAGTGGAGCTTTAAGAAAAGTTAACACTTCCTAACTAAAAAATGTTTTAAGTCTTTGAAATAAATTTGCAGTGAGTGCACACATTCATACTAAATGCTAGCAGTCACAATTTAGAAATACTTTGGTACACACACATACTGCACGTCAGTTTAGCTCCATACTGTATATTGCACGGGTTAGGCTTGGCATTCCACTGCTCTGTCACCGAACAGTTTTAGTTTCATTAACCTTTTCCTGGATGTAATTTACTTAACGTCTCCTTCCATCTCCTCTCTAAACAGCCATCATCTGCCAAAACACTCATTTAATTATTGTACTGAAATAATGAGGCTATGGGTGTGTTTGTGTGGTTTAAAGAGACAAAGGTCAAACCTGGCTTTGTACTAGTCGGCCATATAATTTCTTTAACGCATCACCAGTTTAAACAATGTCTCCACAATGCCCACAGAAATCCCCCTCTCCTCTCCCCTCCCATCCCACCCGCTGTCCCCGCCCTCTGTGGGTCGGTAATCCACTGGGCGGGGCAGGCGTAGACAACAAACCCTTTTAATCTGTGATCGACCATATGGCTCACTGGCTGTGGGAGAGGGGTGGGGGGCGTTGGGTAGAACCCCTTGTATTGCTTATGTTCCCGCTGTGGGGGAAAATGGGATGATGTGTGTGTGTGTGTGTGTGTGTGTGTGTGTGTACAGTAGTTGTATGAAAGGGTTTAATGGCAGGGGAAAGGGAGGAGAGATGCTGTAGTTCAGGGTTGGGGGAGGTATCCTCGTCAGATCGTCCTGATCTCGCGAGCTCCAGTTTTCCACTCGCAGATCAGTCTGGCATCTTGAGGCAGAGAAAATTTGGAGCCGTTAGCCAAACGACCGGGCCAATCAGCGTTGGTTTTGAGGTGGGTTAGGTGGTGATAGACAGACGGTTTATCCAATCAGCTAACCAGTATTTTCAGACAGCGGTAGCCGCTCGCTAATGCTTTTTTTCTCTTGGATCCTTCTTTTGGAATATGGTCCGGGAACCTGAAATGGTGCCTTTTATTCCTAAATTCTTGTTACACAAACGGCAAATATCCTTTACCGACATGTTTACATGCTGAGCTAACGAGCTATGCTTTGCCTGCAGCAGCAGGGGCGGGCTTTGGCTCGTCTATCACCAACATAGGTGATAGACAGATGGTTCATCCAATCAGCTAACCAGTATTTCCGCCCCTTCCCAAAAGTTCTCCAACGGAAAGTTCCCAGATGGATATGCCGAGCAAATGCGAAGCAATCCATCTGGCGGAGTCAGGTTATGCACTGAAAAAATTATTTTGTGGTGTAGTAATATTTATTAGGTTAACTGTCACAATTTTTATTTTCTAATTGTAAGTATCAGTGAGAACTGGAATTATTCAAGTAAAACTATATATGCCATTCATGTAATAAATAAACTGTGTGGGAAGAGTAAGTTTTATTATGTATTTTCACATAATATTCAAAGGTTTCATAGTCATTGCACATGAACTTAGAAATGCCAAGTAAGTTTCAATAGTGTTTTGAATCCGCGCATGCGCCTTGTGACGCCGCATACAGGACGCATGCGCTTCGTTGTCCGCCAAAACACAAGAAGACGACGACAGCGGTCTTGTTTAATGGAGGCAGGAGCAGCTAAATCATCTTAAAGGTAAGTCATTCAGAGTTTTTCCTGCATATGTAACGGAGTTAAAATATAATATGATCCCACTTGCCATTATCACACATCACGTATCACTGTAGCTTAATTTTACCATGGTCACTAAAGGCAAAGTACCTGTGGACTTGGTTCGTGCACCCCAGGGGTACAGCAGTCAGACCTTGCTGTCCCCATGGTAAGTGCGCAAGTTATGAGCTCCACCATCGTTATACAAAACGAGTGGTTTATTTTGTTTATGAAACGTATAGCTCCCGAACGGTCGAGCACGTTCTTTTAATGTAAAGTTGACGGTGGTTTTCTTTATTTATATAATGTGGCCAGTGCGACACGTGTTGCTAGCTAACCTAATTTTATTTTGCACTTGCAGTAAGACGTGTGTGTGTGTGTGTGTGTGTGTGTGTGTGTGTGTGTGTGTGTGTGTGTGTGTGTGTGTGTGTGTGTGTGTGTGTGTGTGTGTGGAATCGGGACTGACTGTATGATATAGATATATATCATTTATTCACAGCTAGATGCTGTGCGGGTTTGCCAAAATGATGAGAGTTTCCTTCGCATAATTAACACAAGGCAACGACAGAGTAGCCTACACAACCGCTACACATAGGAGCGGGAAAGGAGAAAAAAAGTTTCAAATATCCGCAGCGTCTCTAGATCGGCTTGAGAGGCCGCGAGCTTCACAGCAGCCTCTGCCAGCAGACAGTACTACAAGAGTTTGAAAAGGGGTTGGAATAAGTAAATCTTATGTTTCCAGACCCTAACAACACAAATGCATACACAAAAGAGACAAATAACAACATCCTCATCATATAGGATGCACTCTCTAGTTCCCTGCCACCCCTTTCCTCCTCAGTTGGCAGTTTCCCTTTTTTTTGTATGATAGACTAAATTTTGTTTTCTCCTAAACTTAGTTAAGTTATTTCAAATGTTTAGGATCGATAGGTATTGAAATATTGATATTTTTGACACTAGTCTCTAACTTGAATAAAAAATGAAGCTGTACTATGCACCTGAACATGGATTCACATATTTTACAGGATATCAGCAGAGAGGAAGCTCAAGAGGACCAGGCTGAGCAAGTCCTGAAGATCTGTGTCTTCCACACAAGTGAAGAAGATGAAGGTGCATCCGAAACTGATGTGTCGATTATTATTGAAGGGACTGAGGTACTTGACAACTGTGGAAGTGTTGCAAAGGCTTGTCTCCTGCTCATGGGCATCATATATGCCATGAACCTGAGTTACCCCCCAAAAATGAAATACACTTTTTAAGTTTTTCAAAAGCTTCTTCTAGAGCTTGATGTCCTTAAGCTGTCCCTGAAAATCCTGACTCTGCGAAACAAGCTTATAGCATGAGTGCACATGTTTGACCCATGAGTTGTCATTTCAAAGAGGGCGCTAAAAGAAAAATACGGCACAGTTGTTTATGTAGCTATTTGTCTATTTTCCTATTTTTCTCTTGTTTTAATTATGTAATTTTTATTTTAACTTGTTGCACTGTATCAAACATGTGACCATGTAGTGGCTAAGTTTTGGGGACAAAAGAAAAGAAGTTAGATCAGCATTTTCAAGTTCAACCAGAGGTTCTCAACTGGTGGGTCATTTTCAACAGATGTGAGTGTGGGCATGAAAAGAGCGAAGGGCGAAATATCGCACTTTTTAGTTTCAAGATGCTCTGCTTTTTGTAGGATATTACTCATGATACAGAAACAGATGTTTAGAACCTCAGGGCAAAACACTGTTCTTTATAATTAAACGTTTTAAGGTTGAACCAATAATAAGCATGTCTTTTAAGATGCACTGAAGGTTCCTGAAGCATGTCAAATTTTTTCGAGAGTTTAAGGTTAAAAAGCCTATCCAAAAGATAGGCTACGTATTCTCTATGCAAACAGTTCCTGAGTGTATTCTTGTGCCTTTTTAACAAGCTACCTCAAACCCATTTTAGCCACCCTAAAATGAAATTTCTGTCATCTACTCACCCCGATGCCGATGGGACTGAAGTTTTGTCAACATTCATGCTCTTCTGGGAGTTTGCAGAGATGTTTTTTTTTCTCAGAAAACTGCATTGAACGGCAACTTGGCTTCAAACGTCCAAAAAATATGTCATGAATCAAATAAATGTCTCCATACTGCTCATCTGAAGTAATGCAGGTGTCCTGCAGCTTACACATTCCTAGATGTTTTAAAAAACAAAACAAAATTGTGTTTGGCTGAGTTTGCTCTGCTTTGCTTCCTCTGTGGTGCTGCATGAACACGGATGGGCTGGCTGGAAGTTAGTAGTGTTTAAGTTTGTGTGCGGCGTTGGAAGGAGCACGCATGGGAAGAGCAGTTTGTTTTTTGTTTTTTACAAACGTCTTGGCATGTGTGAGCTACAGGACACTTGGATTACCTCAGACAAGCAGTATGGAGACATTTAATTGATTATTTGTCTTTTTGGACGTTTGAAGTTAAGATACCGCTCACTGCAGTTGAGTGGATAAAAACGTCTCTCAAACTCGCAGAAGAACACTCCTATTGACAAAGGGGTGAGTAAATAATACAGGGTTCATACGTTTTGAAAAAACCTGAAAAA
This sequence comes from Perca flavescens, assembly GCF_004354835.1. NCBI lineage: Eukaryota > Metazoa > Chordata > Actinopteri > Perciformes > Percidae > Perca > Perca flavescens. The sequence continues at coordinate 31,751,294 of NC_041349.1, forward strand.
GTTATGGAATTTGAAAAATGCAAATTCCAGGCCTGGAAAAGTTTTGGAAACATAAAAAGATCCAGAAACTTTTGGAAAAGTCATGGAATTTGTTTTAACACAGAATAATAATATGTGATTAATAAATGTATTTTCACGTAGTCTTAACCTCAGCATTGTATTCGGGGAGCGATATTATAAATCCCACTATGAACCACATACATGTCATTCATTTTATAGTTAAACCTCGGAGGGTAAACTTTAACACAGATTTGCATTCTTATTGTATAATGTCGACCGACATTTTCAGGAACACGTAGTCATGCAAATCTGCCAAAAAGTCATGGAAAAGTATAGGTTAAAATGCGTATGAACCCTGATAATAACAAAATTCATCTTAAGGTGAACTATACTTTGTTGTTTTGCCATGCAAACTTGCTGGAAAATATTCAATAGAAAAAAATATTTTTTTACTTAAAAATAAATGGGTTGTTAAATTAAACAACAGTTGTCTCATTTTTTTTAAGTCATTGTTTCAATAAACAAAAACATTAAGAACAAATTTAGGCAATTTAAACTTCAGAAAAAGTATGTAAAATGTTGTGTAAATGTTACTTAAATATAGTCTATAAATAAGTTAGAAAAAGTATTTAAAAATTACCTTGAAAAGCCATTGGTTTTCGTCTAGATTTTTCAGTTTGAAGCAGTCAGAGTTTATGTAAAAGTTACAAAGAATGGGAGAGTAAAACTCAATAACCATATTAATAAACATCAGTAAATTACCTTAGGTAAGAGAAACTTATATCTGCAAGTAAAGTTTACTTGATGATCGCCCTTGTAGAATTTACTTACAATTTCTAAGTGCAAAAACTTTCCTAGGTTTTCCCAAGTAAATAACACTCAACATTTTTTTCAGTGTGGGGGAGCAGCTAAATGCAAACAAAGAGTTTAACATCCTGTTTGGATTTATCTCTAGACACCTTTATTTTCGAAGTTCCATAGTGTGAATGCACTAGAGTTAAACTAGACATAATGCTAACATGAAACTAAGTTTAAAACTACTTTAAAGCTGAACTAGTGCACAAATCAGACCGTTGTACAGTATCAGAGACTTGTAATGCAGCAGGGGGTGCAGCAGTTATCCAGGCAAACACAAATCTGGGATTTATTATTTAAAACATGTATCAAGCACATTACTGCCACATGTAGATATATGTATTAATCAGTATTAAACACATAAGTACACTCAGCAGGGTCAATCCATAAGGAACAGGCTACAGTATAGCATGCTATGCTATGAATAAAAGAAAAAGAATGATTTATAGAAGTTTGAGGCCAAGTTGCTATGGAAACACAGATTTGGAAAAGGTTCATGCATGGGTAATGCTTTTGCTACAAAACCTGCAGAAAATGGCTTCTTCTGTGTCAAACCCTATTGAGACTGAGCAGCCCAGTCTCATGCCAGGTCGTTATATAGTCACGTTATTGTAATCTATTAAGTCGTGGACAGGTTAAGTAAATGCCGTTTTTTTTCGTGTGGCGATTACGAAATTGAAAGCAATGCATTTTAATGGAAAGCATATTTCGTGATCCCAGAACGCTGAGGGTAGCGAGTAGTTGATAAGGCGAAAGGTTGGTCGGGGTGGTGGATGGGTCAGAAAACACAGGACTTTCACCCCAGAGACCGGGAATCGCGCCCCGCGTGTGGCAGTACCTTTGTCCCGCGTGTTGTAGTTCCTTTGTCGGCGTGTCCCGCGTGTGACGGTTCCTTTTCCCGTTCTTTTTTTTTCCTAACCCCGACCGTCTCGTTATTGTGGCGTTTCATTTCCCCGTTGTGGCGTTTCATTTCCCCGTTGTTGTGTGCCCCTGCCGCCGGGGATCGTGTCCTGCGAGTGGCGGCCCGCGAGTGGCGGCCCGTCCCGTTGTTTTGGACGCCGTGCGGTGTTTCATTTCCCCGTTGTTGTGTGCCCCTGCGCGGGTGGATCGCGGGTGGATCGCGAGTGGCGGCCCGTCCCGTTGTTTTGGCCGGCGTGTGGCGTCTCATTTCCCCGTTGTCGCGTCCCCCAGAGCAGGTTCGAAAAGCGTGACCTGTACACGTTCAAAAGTCGTTGCATATACACGAAAAAAAACGTCAAAATCGTAACCTGTATACGAATTTATGAATCAAAATAACGTGACTATTACACGACCTGGCGTGAGACCGGGTTGGACTGAGATGTGTGACTGTCATAAACCGGAGAGTGACAGAAGAGTGACACATTGGATGTCTCTATTTTCCCAAACATACAGAGACAGGCGGAATTGAAAATTGAAGTGAACAGAGTGGTTTCCACCGTGAATAGGAAAGATCGTTGTGATCCATTTTGTGAATCTGTGCATTCACAAGACCTTAAATAGCTCGTTGTTCACAATAGGCCTACCTGTGATCGTGGGGGTAGGGTCAGGTGTGGTGCATCGTGGGGGTGGGTTAGGTGTGATTTTTGTTTTGTTTGGAGTTCTAGAACTGCAACACACAGAGAGTAAAAGCGGACGTGCCATATGTCAGGCAATTATTCTGGAAATATAATATTCACATAACAGGAGTGGATGCAGATTTTCTTATGTTGTTGTTTCCCGTAGTGAATCGATTTTGAAAACGGCAACGCACAGAGAGCGAAAAGTAAGGCATAAAGCCTGACAACACACGCTGGATGTCAGGCTTTATCCTGGAAATGTACTTCCATTAATCCAGACTATCTACTTGTCAGCAAACATAGGTCAAGGGTCTTGAAAGAGTGCTAGAACGTGCTGCTGTACATGTGACCGACTGAGGCTGGTGAAGCCATCCATTGGCAACTTTTTGGTAGCCTCAGCTGACACTGACCCACACTAACCCTACACACACTGTGCATACAGGTACACATCCTGTACATATGTTAGCATAGATTAGCATGGTGACCCAGTGAATGAGATCGTTCACCCTCCACTTGACCCAGGTTCAAGCCCCGGGTCTGCTGAAGAGACTGAAGAGACTGTTAAGTTGAGTCTGGCCTCTGACATCCAAGCAGAGCTAAGACTACTAATGCCTTTTACTACCATTTCCGTATACTTCATAATGGTATATGGTCACAACTGTACATGTTTTCTCTGCCTTAGTATGTTCTGATAAAACTGCCCTTTGTGTTGTTTGTAACCTTTTTTTGTATCGTACTGTTATTTTCCCCAGTATCTCCAAGTATGATTTTATCATATCTTATCATAAAAACAGTGGCACAAAAATACCTATTGTTATCCAGAGACACCAAGAGAAGGAGAAAGCAGGAATTAATTGGATCCCTAGGGTTAAGGTTTCTAATATTTTAAATCTAATCTCAAATATCTCTAAACACAAAAAAACCATAACCTCTCCCAGCATATATCTCAAACTACACATAGAAAAAAACATTTTAGAAACTGCTAAAAGTGATTAAATGATAAGTAATTTATGCTTTTTTGTGATAGCTGACAGGAGAGAGAAATTAGGGGAGAAGGAAGGAAATGGGGAATGACATGCAACAAAAGTTAGCAATTCTTTCTATATTGAGTTTATGATATTACATTTAATTCACAATCATCTACAAAATATCAATAACAAAACTGGGCATACATTCAGACAAACCACCATATTTACAACTCATTGGGCCCTATCTTGCACCCGGTGCAGAGAGAGCCCGACGCAAGTGTCTTTGCTAGTTAAGACCGACAGAGGTGTCAGTTTCCCGTCCACGCCCACGTCGTTAAATAGCAAATGGGCCCATCTGTGGCCCATGGCTGTGCTGGTCTTACAGGGAGGTGTGTTCAGGTGCATTCTGGGCGTGCTGGTCTTACAGGGAGGTGTGTTCAGGTGCATTATGGGCGTATTGCTATCTTGAGGCAGCGGGAAGTGATCGCACCATTGACCAACAAAAACCTGGTCTAAAGTCAATAACGCAGCATTTTCATTGTTATTTTAACAGAGCATTAGTAAAATGCTCCTAGGCTCGTGTACAGCGTGCGCACACTATGCTTGTTACACACACAGGGACACACAGCAGCACACGAACAGAAGATTCAAAATAAAAACATTACGGTGCAAATCCGCAATCATAATAGCAGTGCACCCTTTTTTTCGTTGTTAAACTAGCAAAAGAGGATTCGTACACGCCCTAGACGCACCTGCGCCAGGCGCTTCATGCCGTGCACTTAGATCGTTAAAATAGGGCCCTTTGACTTCAATTTCGCACTCACCTCAAGGGGCATTTTATATGAGTTTGAAAGACAATTATCAAGCTGGGTAAATCTAGGTCAGGCAGCAATAAAATACTTTCACGTTAATAAAGTGCAAGATATGCAACTTTATGTTAGTGCAGTTCTACATAAATTGCTGTTGCTTTATCCCATATTGCTTTAAGTGCACCTTTCTGACAACAACAAAAAATGTCATGGGGAAAATGCTTTTAATTGTAGTAAGAAAATGACAACAAAGAAATTGTATTATTTGAAAGAAGTTCATATGATGCAAACATTAAACCAAGTGTTGATTAAGTTGTCTTTTTGAAATTGCCCAAGTGTATTGTTACTAAATGTCTGCAGTCATTTCCATCTGTCTTTAGGAGACTCTCTGATACCCTGAAGGACAAACTGAGTAATCAGAAAAAACACACACAAACACACACACACACACACACACACACACAGCAGGGCAAACTAATCTCAATGAGCCTAAACCAGCTCTGTTTAATTGAATTGGTGTGACTATAACATTTTTAACAAGGCTAGCAACCTTAGCATAGCATCTCACACACACACAGACAAGAAACTGTTGTGTAAAGGGACGATAAACCTGCCTAAAATAGCAGACCAAATACCCACAGAGCTGAAAGAGGGATGAGAAGAAGAACGACTCCGCTTGGAAAAGGAAAGACAGAAGACAGAAAGAGAGAGGGGAGCCGAAAAGAGCATGAGGCGTATGCAGAAGGAGGAATAGGGAATGTGAAAACTAAAACACACACACATACAGTGTCCAGGTAGTAACACTTCTATCACACGTCCTGGCACCACTGACTGGAGTTCAGACGCTGTGCTTGACAGTGAATCCAAATTATCGCCTCTCACTCTACCGCTCCGCTGACTCTACTTCCTTTTCTTCACTTAACTGCCTCGCTCCATACTACTGTACAATCTGCTTTACTGAGATCAGGGTCCACCCTGTGGCCTTTATGTAGGCTACAATGCCGTAACTCTTCTGAGACTCCATAATTAATTAATTAATTAAAACCCAACAAAAGGTGACTGCCATGTGGTGACAACAGTTAGGTTTAGGCACCAAAACAACTAGTTACGATTAGAAAACAGACTGTGGTTTGGTGGCAGCGATCCTCTTAAGTGGTACTCCTGGCACACATACACCCGTTGCCTGGGTCAAAGTCTTGTGCTTTTCCCTTAACTTCTTCTGGGACACGAACTCCGCTCGCCCGCTTGACAGCGCTGTATTTTATGACCTACCCATCCACCCCGACCTCCTGGCTATACGGATCTTCTCAATCTTATACAGCAGCAGTCAATATGGTGCATTCAGTAATAAATATGTGGAATAAATACAAATTACAGTGCTTTCATAGCTACAGTATATGTAGGCCTACGAATGGTTCATGAGAACAGCCTGGGCAGAGCTATCTATGGCACTGTGCTGTAGCTAGAGATGGTGTTGATGCCAAATCTAAGTGTCCTTGGGTAACTTGAAAGGCACTTATTAAATAAAATGTATTATTGTTATTATTATTATTATTATTATTATTATTATTATTAGTACATCTCAAAGGCCAAATTCCCCAAAAATGAGACCTAAGGTCCATTAAGACCTAAAGTAGCTAAATCTTGACTTCTGCGAAAAGAAGTTGAGGCAGATAGATCTCAGGCTAAGCTCCTTTGGGTGATCTTTCCCCTTGCATAACTAAGCCACACCATCATCTGCTATACTGCACTGCACTCCCAACTTCGGACCACATCACTGTAGCATAGTGTCTGACGAGGCTGCTGGTCTTCTGTGTTCTGTGCCCTATAGTGCCATAGCAACCAGATTATAGATGCTCTAATCCAGGATTTTGCCAATCCCAGTTCAGCATCAACAGTGGTACATGTTCAGCATCCATGTACCGTCAGCACTGTGTGTGTGTGTGTGTGTGTGTGTGTGTGAGTGTGTGTTCTTGTTTAACTATATTCGTGGGATCCAAAAACCGGGTCATGACAGCTTTGTGGGGCCAAAATGCTGGACCCCACAACTTTAAAGGGCTGTTTGAGGGTTAAGACTTGGTTTTATGATTAGGGATAGAATTAGGTTATGGTAAGGGTTAAGGTTAGGCATTTAGTGGTGATGGTTAAGGTTAGGGTAAGGGGCTAGGGAATGCATTATGTCAATGACAGGTCCCCACAAGATAGTGCCACAAACCTGTGTGTGTGTGTGTTTGTGTGTGTGTGTATGTGTATGTGTGTGTGTGTGTGGGGGTGTGTGTGGGGGTGTGTGTGGGGGTGTCTGTGTGTGTGGGGGTGTGCGTGGGTTGCTCAAGTGACAATTTAAGGTGTGGGGCATCACGGAGCCACAAAGAGGACATTTTTGAAATTCCACCCAAAAAAATCCAAATCCAAAATCAATGAGTTGTTTGTTGGGGACAAGCACATGTTCTTAGGTTTGGGGTTTAACTCAGTGGAAGCTTCCAGTAAACTATTTATCAAACAAGGGAAAGGCTGCAGAAATTAATTAAATCATTACAAGTTACCAGAAAAGATTACAGTAGTAGAACGATTAAAATACAGTGACACACTGTGAACATAGACCGAGAGTGTAGACACATGGAGGCAGTGATTAACATCTCCGCCACAAACATTTCCCCCTAAATTGCATCAGCTGAGCACCCAGCTGTGGCCTGAGATTAGATGTAAAAACAGACAGGCGAGTGGCTTTGCCAGCAGCTAAATAATGTAATGCTCTGAAGGGGGGTGGGAGGGTCAGAGCAGCATCCAAACCAACCCAGATGGAATGGCCTAGATGAAAAAAGAAAACATACTTTTTGACAACATTTTAATATATTATACTGTCCTACTGAGTGAGCTAAAGCAGGCTGTCATACCCTGATTTTCAGCTCAGCTATGTGGCCAAAGTTCAACTAATTTGAGCTTTGCTGTCAAAATACAGACATGTACATGCATACCTCGCTTCCTCGCATTCTGACAGTTAGTGGAGGCGGAGGTTACAGCTGTGCCAATTTTACTGTAAAAAATAATGGAAGAAAAGTTCATTCTATCTAACGTGTCTCTCAGAGTTACGTCACGTTAAGGCCTCAGTATGTCGTATGCTGTGCTCAGTATTGTTCAGAGGTGGAAAGTAGCGAATTACAATTACGTTACTGTAATCGAGTAGTTTTTTGTGTACTTTCACTTTTTCAAGTAGTTTTTAAAATCTGTAATTTTACTTTTACTTAATTTTCTTTGAAGTATTGTACTTTGCTACATTTTAAATCACATCCGTTAAATATCACTGACCAAATTGGAAATGTATGCCTAAATCTGATTAATTACATTAATACAAAAAAGTACCATTTCCACATACACACACACACACACAAACACACAATCAGTCAACGTTTCATGTGTGTGCTCCTCTTAGCCAGTGCTGCCCACGTACTAAAAAGTGCTGGAAAGGTGTGTAGAGACAGAGTACCCACTTCTGAATCAAACATACAGTGTGTATGTGCGGCTGGCAAGCCATTTGTACAGGATTATTTGTCCATTTATGTCCCTCTCCATGCTGTTCCTACAGCTTTTACATAGAGCTGAAGTAAATATTGTGTACAAAACCCATTAAAAATCACTTTTATATTACATTTTGTATCCAGTCTGCAAACTGCATGTCAAGCCTAATAAAAGAGAAAAAGCTCTGATGTTCCAGCTGAGGTCCATTTACTCAGAACTTTGTAAAAGGTTAAGACTGAAATACACAGTGTCAAACACAAATGGCCATGAAAACAACCATGGCGAAAATGGCAAATGGATTATTACAGCTCTGGGGCCCTACAGCGGATTAGTACTACACCGTCAATCTCCTGTTATATTTTAGAGAGTTAGATATGAGATAGAGACAGAAAGGAAATGAAAGAGCCAGAGAAAACAGCGACTAGGCAGGGTTGGGGGTTGAAATTATGTTATTGTTCAATTCATTTCAATTAGGCTCTGAAAGGAGAATAATAACAACTCCTCTGGGTGAGTCGGACAAGTAATTAAGTATGAAATGTGAGAGCCAAACACGTTTTTAAGATAAGTTTTCAGTTGAAAGGCTGGTACTGTCGTCAAGGCAACTGCCTCTGAGAAGTTACATGTGCCTGCAGTCAAACTGATGTAGAGATTCTTTCTCTTCAAACACAAAAGTAAGCACAGAATGCTCCATTGCAGATGCAATGGAGCATTCCGTCACCACTACGTTTTTCTTTGATGTATTACATACAGTACTAGATCTGCTAATCATTCATAGCCAGAATCTTTCTGCCTTTATTAGACAGGTTACAGAAGAGATACAGACAGGAAATGGTGAGAGAGACAGAGGGAGCAAGAGGTCAAGATGCAATAAAGGCCTCTAACCACAAACCAGTCTCGCTTTACCAGACCATCCACACACTGCGGAGTGGAGGAGTGTCTGGCTAGTCCACAGAGCATTCCTGGATGGGATAAAAACGTGTTCTGGTTCATTGGCATTTCTTTAAATCAATCACAATCATCTTGGGTGCTGCTAAGCTCCAAACGGTGCCGCTGCAAAATAGTCTCAGGAAGGAACTGTGTGCTGCGATTATTTGACTAGATCAAGAGAAAATGGCGATTGTCGTTAGTTATTATGAAGACAACGCATGTCAGTGGGGCTGTAAATTGTGTCACACTCACCAGTTTCATCATTTGTTTGATGACTTACCAACAGAAATATTGGCCAGTAATTAAATCCAGCAATCCTCGATTCCTCACTAGCAGCAAGGCAACAGACAGTGCACAAAAGACGCCTCTACATCGTTTTACTCCACTGCTCGACCGAGGCTTGCCGCATGTCGGTTTATACGGAAGATTATGTGGAAGTTAGCCCGCTACAACAGGTAGAATGCTAGTTACTATCACAGTTCTTTCCATTGGCAATGGTACATAAAAATGGCCGCCCCTCATTTGAATGGAAATGATCGTTCTACTTTCATTCTATTTCTATGGTCATCCCGGACCGATTAAAGCTGTGCTGCTTTAAATGAGAATTATTTTACTAAAACAAATCATTGCAGTCTTACAGGTTCTTAGCTGTCGTCAGTATGGAGACGAAATCTTAGGTGGCTGAAACTGACTGGCCGATATCTACTATAAAACCTTACACATAAAGAAAGAGACAGAGACACTGGGATATATTTGCTTTAGTCAACTTCAAGACAGATTAAAGGTGAAGGCACATTTCACAGCTGAGCAGCATCATGCTCTACTGCAATTGGAGACGGCAGAGAGAGAACAAGGGGGGAGAGGAAAGACAGAGAGAAGGAGGGAGTGTGACAGGGAACATGATCGAGAGAAAGAGATAACAATCCGGTGGAATAAAAGAAGGTGAAGGGTTGCCTCCTTGCAGCTTTCTGGCTGTATTATACCTGCAGAGGAGATGCAGTTGTCCGGCTTGCACTGCAGTGCTGAGCAAGTGCAAGGGAAGACAAAGAGAGACAGAATAAACTAGCTCACATAAACAGTGTCTTCTTACTTTCAGATGAAAAAATGGGTATATCATATCAGTCTGCACTGGCTGCATACATCTCTGTGAGCAATGTGAAATATACACATTCACAGAGGTAAAATTGTAAATTGTTGGCTGCATCCTTCACCACACATCAGCATGGACATCATTTTAAATGTCTACTGCAGTATCAGCTGTCCTGAGGTTAGCAAATGTGTTTCCCATCGATAACGTACTCGATGTCGAACCCTGCTTTACTTGATTCTACCAGAACAGAAATGACTAAAAAATCGGGAAAAATATTAGTCGCTAGGAATATTACCATGGCGAAAGACAGTGAGATTACATGTAACATACTATAAGTGTCTGGCTAATCTAGCTTGTCGTTAGCTGTAACCTAAAACACACACTTAGTTTAGGCTTGAGAAGTTAGCTCAGTTAACCAATGTACAGTAACTATGAGCTAGTTAACAAACCAGCAGGCTAATTCTAGAGAGCAGCTAAATTATCCCACTAGTTAGGGTGTCAGCTGTTACTGTAGTAATACTTTAAATGATCAAATAATGGCCAAGACTTATAATAACTGAATGAGTTTTATCAGGTCAAAAACGATTCCATGTTTGGGGTGGACATGGCATCCTATGGAAGAGGATAAGGGCCACATGTGAAAAATTTTCTGACAAAAAAAGTCAGAATTCTGAGAATTAAGTTAGAATTCTGAGATTAAATTCAGAATTCAGAATTTAAACTCAGAACTCAATAACAAAATGTTTACATGTGGCCCTAATCCTTTTACGTAGCATCAAAATGCAACATTCATGCAATTTTCCTGTAACGGTTGCAGGAGCCTGGGTTCAATTTGTTTTTGTGAAACAGTGGTATTTTGTGCATTCATGTCATTTTGTAATACTGTAAATTCTAGAGACTCCAATAATAGCTGAATGAGTGCCCTGCACAAATAAAGTCCAGCTGCTAATGAAGGCTGGGAAAAAGAAAATTATTGACATATTTTTGTCAACTTGTATTCTTGTATATCTTGTATTGGGTCAAGCTTACCAGAAACCTAAGTGGACCACTCCTTTTGACTCACAGAATCAGTCATAGAAGTACTGTAGTGATTTAGCATTAGAGTAGTCAGCAGGCCTGTATTTCAAGACATACAGTGTGTGCATCTCAGTGGGGCGTACTGTATGTTTAGCTAATATTGGATAGTCTCTTCTAATGTAGCATATTACTCTATATTATTATTAAAGTATTTCCCACAGTAGTGAATTCATTTAGAGCCCAGAGGTAAAGTTAAGAGGATGACTACATTACACATTTACATACATTGTCTTTTTAGACTCATGTGCTACTTGAAATGTAGACCAAACACATTTACCATTGAACTCTCCAGACTTTTTAAAGGCTATTTCAATAGTTCACAGGCAGTCAATTGAATACACTTGCTGTGACATTACAAATTAGGGTGTGGCAAAGGGAGAAACATGCTTAATAAAAAATAGTATCTGCACCGTGTGTGCTCATTGCTGAATTACTCTTTAATGTGCCTGGAGACTAATGAAACTCTGCAACATCTGCTCCATCGTGTTTACTGCCAGTGGAGAACATTAAACTACAAGAGAGCTTCATCAACATATACTGTGACGTGAGGCTGGCAGTGTGTGCCAAATAAATCCTCTGCCTCAGGACACTGTTTTACATCAGGGGAAAGATGGATTCATGCACACAACTTAACTGTGATTTCAGTACCTAATTATGTGGGTGCTATTAAATCACTAATAAAAAGACTAATGTTTAATGGCACTACTACCCCTCCAGTGAGTTGTGTGCCTTACTGAGTGGTAGTGCAGTGACTAATAGCAGTAAAATGCACATGCACATGTTGAGATGGGTAGTGAACTGCAAGAGAACATGCTACTAATGTTTTTGTTCTGTTCTGCCCAATGCTGTTGTGATTGCTGTCTATGGAATGAGTAAGGGTCCACTTATATATTTAACCTGACAAGTCTTTTGGATTTTGCTTTGGGCATCCTAAACACCACAGCCAACCTTTACTGAAATCCAAAATGAACTGTAGTTTGTGTGAAACAGTGTTATTGTGTGCATTCATGTCATTTTGTAATACTGTAAATAACCAAATAATGACCAAGGCCCAAATTATAGCTGAATGAGTGGACAGCACAGATAAAGGCAAGTCGCAAATAAAGGCTGGGTAAAAAAAAAACTCTTTTTTAACAGAAATACTGATCGCATCTACTTTGCTTCTTCTTTGCTGAGTGTAAATGAAATGCATTAAGGAAACTCAACACTTCAGCACATGTGTACATAAATGAATATCAGGAACAGGACTGTGTTCTCTGAGCTGCTTTAAGCCTTTTAAAGAGACGTATCTGTTCAGATTTATTGAGGGTGGCTGAAAAGCGATACAACAGACATAAGAAATTAAAGTGACTGGAAATAATTAGTGAATGAAAATAGTATTTCTCTTAAAAAAATACTCTGAGTGCAGAGTGCTGACATGACTTTGTTGTACTGGTGGAATGAGTACTGTGTTAATGATAAGTTATACTGAATCTACCAGGACAACTTGTAATGCTGTAAACATGGAGGAAGTGTTGAGTTTCCATTTACATTAACAGTGATAATAATTGATCATAATAACTGTCTATAATATAAGCCTCTTTAAAATTAAGGCTTGGTTCTCTCTGCAGGTGAGGTAAGAACTTAAAGTAAATTATGTTGCAGAATAGTAAATAGTTAAAAAAAAGCTTCTTCTACAAAAAACTTACCACTTAATACTTACCAACATCCATTACTGTACTACGGAAGCCCTGAAAAGCAAGGTGGAAAAAATTATGCGGGCAATGTTGGCTAAACATTTATCTCGTCAGTACAAGATGTTATCTTTATTCTTAATTTCCTTTGTATTGTGCACTTAGCTATTCATTTTCTTAACTCTTAAAACTGCCTTACTAAGTCCACAAGTTTATCTCGTATTTAGGAGCTATTGTCTCCTACGCAGGTGAAAAACTTTAAGATAGTATAATATCAATAAATTTGGCCAACATTGCCTGCAGTCTTTGTTTCACCTTGCCTTTCAAGGCTCCCATACTGTACAACAGAAATATTTTTAAGGAAAAAACACAGCACTACCACTGCTGCCACAAAAGCAATTAATGATATAGTCAAAGCACTTGATGAGTTCAGAGACTGATCAGTATAGGTATGTCTAAGCACTCTGTGGGCTGGTTTATCAACTACCTCGCTGATAGGACTCAAGCTACGCAAGTTGAAGGCCTAACGTCAAAATATGTATCAATCTGTAAAGGGGTTCCCCAGGGCTCCATTCTGGGGCCACTTTTATTCACTATTTATATAAACTGTCTGGGGGAAAATGTCCAACATGCATGTTTTCATTTTTATGCAGATGACAGTGTTATTTATTGTTGTGCAGCTACCATTAAGAAGGCGTATGAATGCTTGCAAACTGCTTTCGACAGAGTGCAAGCACAGCTTTATCAATTAAAGCTTGTGCTTAATGCTGAGAAGACCAAAGTAATGGTCTTTTCAATCTCAAGGAAAAAAGAGTTAGACCTGAATATTGTTACTAATCAGTGTAAAACAATTGAGGTAGTTTCATCTTATAAATATTTTGGATTTTTTATTGATGAACCTAGTAAAAAAGTTGAAATTTAAGCTAGGTTTTTTCTTTAGGAAAAAATCTTTTACTTTTTCTGCCAGAAAAAGGCTAGTTGATGCCACATTTCTCTCTATTATTGATTATGGTGATATTTTGTACATGAATGCCCCATCAAAGTGTCTGGATGCTGTGTATCATAGACCTTTAAGGTTCATTTCAAAATGCAGACCCCTTACTCCACAGTAAATTTGCCCTCTCTGTCAAATCGCCGGCTTACTCACCTTTATATGTTCATATATAAAGGCATTTTAGGCATTCTCCCATGTTACATATCTGAATTTCTTTCTTTTACACAGAGTAGAACACTATTTCATTGAATGTACCTCAAGCCCGGACAGAGTTATTTAAAAAGGCTTTCATGTTTGCTACACCTTCTACTTGGAATGACCTACAGAAAACACTCAAACTACAGTGTCTAATTTCCTTAAACGATTTTAAAGGTTATGTTAAAACCATAGAACTTGAGTCCATCCACACGTGCAAATGTTTTAACTAATGGTACTTTTATTTAATTAAAATGCACTTGAGATGTCTTTGCCTCTTTTGTGATTGTAAATTGTTTTTATATGTAACAAACTTGTTCTGCTATCTTGGCCAGGTCTATCTTGAAAAATAGATTTTATATCTCAATGAGACTAACCTGGTTAAATAAAGGTTAAATAATAATAAGAAATATATATAGTCAAAAATCTTCTTGTATTGGAAATAGAGCATTTAAAGACTTCGGCCAGATGATCCCTAAGCATGTAACAGATGTTTGCTGCATTAAAACAAACAGACCATGTTTAAGATTCATTTTCCCTGCTTTGTTATATACTGTAATTGCTGTTGCAAGTATATCTGTGCAGCCATGATGACGTATTTGAGAGGAAATACAATATTAAGTCCACATGTTGCAGCATTTCATAACAACATTAGCCATGCAATGTCCAGGCAAAGCCCTCTGATACCCACTAAGTACCATTTACATGGGGTTAATGGATTCGAGCAGGACCTGACCACTGGTGATAAAACTGGAGTTTGATAGCAGTGTGAGTGTTTCTGTGATGTAAATGTCTGCCCTCTGGACCTGCTGGACAATCCACCAAAATTAAACTATTAATCACTTTTAGGTGTGTGTGTGTGTGTGTGTGTGTGTGTGTCTGTGTGTGTGTATGTGGACAGGCACAGAGAGAGTAAACCAATAATCCCATGTGATAATCCCCCGTGCAGTGCAGTGCAGGGAAGGGACAGAGAAAACACTAACAACACAACAGTCTTCATCCAAACACATACAAAGGTCAGGAATGGGCTTTGGTTTTGAAAGATGTTATTTCGATGCCAAGTGATGTTCTGTATCAGAACCATTACCCATCACTTAGTCTGGATCAACGGAAGTACATTTCCAGGATAAAGCCACTCAAAATCCCTTCGCTTCTGGAAACAACAACAAACTTCGGGCCAGAAAGCTACACGCCAAAAATGCCAAGTTTCGAATAAACTCTTTCCTTCGGGGAATGATTATAAAGATTTACAAAGAATATGTTTAGTGCATTTCCTCTCTAACTGGGACGTTTTCGGAGCGATTGGTGGGATTGCTGTGAACAAAGTACACACAGAGATACACTGGCAAGAGCAAATTATGATTAAAGGTGCTGTAGGTAGGATTGCGAAGATCCAGGTCTTAGCCAAAAAACTTGAACATCAAAAACTTCTCAGTCCCTCCCCCCTTTCCACTAAAGCCCAAAACGGTCTCCTAAGCCCCTCCCCCACAAGGGAGAATGAATGCGTGTGCATGAGCGGTGATTGACACGCAGTAAGACACCCCCCCCAGGCCATGATTGGTGCATCTGAACAGGGAGCGGTGGGTTTTTGGCACAGCCACCGTCATTGCATCACCCAATAACGATTGTTTAAAGAAATGCAAATGACTTAGAGCGTTTTCTTTTCTTTATCCTAGAATGTCTGTGTGGTGTAGCCAGACCTTCTCCACAGCGCTGTGAAGTAACGTCTGGCAATGCGAGGTGCCAGCTTTTTCACTCATATTGGATAATGTTCCCAAATATGCTTTTCTAATGTCATCCTCAATTTCACTTTCACACAATGCCAGCATGTGCTATATCAAGCTGTCACTCCTTTACAAATATGTCTGTTGTTTTTCTTTACACCATGGCCACTGGTAATTTGACAGTTTAACCAGACACCATGACGTACATATTTGTTTGCAGTTCTACATGAAGGCACCGGTAGGCATGGACAGAAACAGCCAGGCTTGGCTATTGAGTCAAACACCTTCTTCTCTGTGTTGAGTATTTCTTAGCTGCAGCACCCTCCATTATAATCATGGAATGTACAACTTGGCAGGTATTATGTCTGAATATCAGTACTTGAAATTCAACAGGGTTGCCCATTCACTCCATACAAGTTATACTGCCCCAACCAGATTTCCTTATGCCATCCTCCGTTTCCATTTCATACTACAGTAGTATGCAGTGATCCAAGCTAAAAATCTGTTAATGGTCTCTTTTTGTTAGAATATGACAGGGATGCCTATTCCCTCCACACTTATTTTACTGGCATCAAAATAAATTCAGCAATTAACATAACTTTACCAACAGTGCAATCAAAAATACCTGTGTGTATCCAGTGCCATGTACTGTGCTGCCAAAAAAAGCATGAACTGTTATCCTGCACAGAATGAGTGCAAATACACTCCCTAAAATGGCTTGTTAGAGTAAACCCTTCAGTGTGACATCACTCACCATAAATATACAGCATCTCTCAGCAGTACACATCACCAATAAAACCACAGCAGTAGGATGTTGTGTTTGAACGAGAGGATGAATCCATGAGCAAATAGGAAGAATACACACTGCGCAGCCTGGCAATGCACCAGAGACTTATATGCGTAGGTGCATCTACAGGGACACGAGCAGAGGTATTTGTAGGAGTTTTACTATACAAGGAGTGTGTTATTATGAAGGTGCCCACCCAGGGAAGGTGGGAGATGGAAGACAGCAACACTGATTGAGCGATTGATGACTTGTACACTGGTTTTACATTTATAATATTGTGGCAGGCACGTAATCATGGAATGAGGAGTGGAATGAAGGATGGATAGAGGAAGATTCTTCAGCAGTGTAAATGATGACATGAGGACAAACACTGACAGCAGCAGGGATCAAGCAGGGTGCAATCACTACGGCCGTGTTCTGCTGGAATCACAGCTTACTGGGATTTGTGATTCTTGTGGTTTTTGCGGGTGACAATAGACTGATGGCACTGATCACAGAACACAGTGTTGTTTAATAGAGTGGTTTCATTCCATCTAAATAAAAGTGTTTCCATACCGTCCCTTTACACTCTTTTCCCCTTCACGGTGCTGCTGTATTAACCTGACACGCCAGATGGTTTGTTACACAGACCCATCTCAGAAGCCGTCATTGGAAACAGTTTGGAAAGGTCAGGTACTTTAAAAAAAAAACCTGGCAGGTGATTGAATGAACAATCTGTCTATCACGTCCACCATTGTTGTTTTGAACGAACATTCGCAGCCGTCGCAAACACCTAAACCACGCCTCAGCTCCACTCCCAGTAGCTCCTCACCGGACACCGATTGGTTTGGTTCACTGCTTGAACACAAACGCATTACTTGAAGGCTGACAAGATAGATTTTTGTGTGATATGTGATCCTACGAATCTCGCGTGATCTCTTGATATCATGAAAATCCAGCTGCCTTGCATGGCAATTACTGAATAGCAGAAGATTATAATGAAGGTAGAAGTAGAAATAGTAAAGATTAGGACATGGATAGTCTGATCGTGATTTCTGTTCCGCAAACTCTTCCGCATTCCTTGATAATGGACTCTAATAAAGTCTTTGATGATGATAAGGTGAAGGGATGACTGGAAGTGGGATGAAGTAACCAGTAAAACACTGATTGGTCACATAAAGCGGGGAAGGGATGAATAGGTGGGTGATTCCAGTGAGTCTGCCTGGTACCTTGCGCTTGCGTTCAGCCCGTTCCCGGGAACGCCTCCTCCTTTCTTTAGCTTTCTCCAGAGCCTTGAGGTCCGGAGGTGGATCCATCTCGGACCTGGCCTTCTTAATGTGAGCCGCGGCATGAGCCATGGCTGCCTTCTCACCGCTCCCACACGAAGAAAACTAGCTTTTAAATCACTTTCAGAAATCCTCGCAGAATGCTCGTCTCATTGGCAAAGATGCCAGTCATCCAACGAAATAAGCCCCCACCTCACAAGGTGACTTTCTTTTTTATGCCAAAGCACAAATCACCACAAGATGATGACAGTGGGAAAAGGATAGAGGTAGAGCTGATATCCTGGTCCTCTAACCCACCAGCTCTCTCCTCCCATGCAGAGAGTGTGACTGTCTGTAAAGCCTCCCTCCCTGCTGCCAGGGTAACTGCATCTGAGACAGGAATAGAGTAAGAGGAGGGGCGGGCCAGTCCACGCCACCAAGAGGTACGATAGGAGACCAATGGAAAGGCAGAGAAGCTAGAAAGAGACAGAGAGGCAAGGAGAGAGCTCCTCCCCTGCCTTTACCACTCTGGCTGTAGAGGTATCTGCAGATGCATTGGGAACCTGGGAAGTCTCTGATATAGACTCGCCAAATACATGATTTCCCCACTCATCATGTACCAGAAGGCGAGGGAAGGGGTAGGGGTGTGTGGGGATTATAGAAAGCAGGGTAAGGGAGGAGCTGGAGGAAACCATTTGTGGGAGGGGATACAAGCATCCGTGACTGTCTTTTGGAAAAACAGCAAGGGATGTACCACTTTTACTGGAGTCAAAGGGGGAAAAACTGGACTCCAATCGGTGTCTTCAGCCTTCCCTGTTAGCAAGTCTGAAGTGGTACAATCCGCGCCAGTGACTGGGAGATTTCACAGCTCCAGAGCAAACACACGCACATAAATACACACAGAAAAACACATAAGTCATTTTTTACTCAAGCACACAGTTTTTAGCATTAAGTCATGAAAATTCTCAAACTGAAGGAAACTGTAATTTAGGGAGGAATGGTTGAGGTATGGAATTTAGACCTGACTGCAGCAAAAACATGATATCTTAACATGCTAACCATTGCTATTTGCAAATATTACAGATTTTTGGTCATGTCTCCATCCGCTATATTGTGTCTAGATTGTATGACACAGTAAGGGCACAGAACCCACTTCATGACCTAAAATCAAATGTACCACGACCTCTGGGCTCTCTTCTCTTCTGACTTGAAAAATGAAGCTGCAATGCTGCTGTGCATCATCCCACACAACCCCTGTCCATGGTGCTGTACTACAATGCTGCCTGTGTATTCTAGACACCACTGAAGGGCAGCAAAGGATACCTATCCAGTGTTACCCTGTATTTCTAGCGCTACCAACATTCTTGGTCAAGGAGCACTATAGAAGAATGCAGTGGAAATGTATTCACTAGCATTATTATCTCTCAGTTCAGGCAGCCTTTGATATAAACATACCCAGCCAACCACAATCTATATTCACACTACATGCCACCATCGGTATCCAGCACCGAATAGAGTCCTCATTTAACAAGAAGACATCAACTGCAATGTTTATCTTTTCCTTGGCCTCACCCTTTTTTGCTTTTTAATACCTTGGCGCCACCTCATGGCCTGGCACAATATTACAATTCAGAAAAAGGTGGCTAGCGAGCATATCCAACCCTAGCTGGGTACAAGTTCAGGACAACGAATGAGGAGAAGTATTCCACATAGTGAGTATAGGAAGCTAAAAAAAAACTACTAATAAAGCGACATTTCTTCTTCAGACAAAGAAAGAAATATAAAATGACATAATTTGAAGATGTGCTTATGCCTGAAGAACTATATAGAATATTTCACAAGAAGAAGTAAAACAGGAGAAACATAATTTTGTCTACAGAAATATTTCTTCATTCTTATTCCTTTCCTCATTTGGTGAACCCTGAGATTATTCTTTGGACCCGGAAGTCAGGAACCAGTAGCCTCACTTTTTGAGAAAAAACTCAATGGAACAAAATGTTCCACTGAATACTGTTCTACCCCATGGTTCAGATTAGGAATTCATTATAAAAAAAAACCTGGTGGCAAATGTAGGGTTTTTACAGACATTCAACATAGTTTCCACATTATTAAAACAAAAAAGTGTATTACGTATATCCTGTATGGCTAGAGGCCATTTTAGGACACTATGGGTTTTTATGGACATCCTTCTGGAATGTTGGGTGTTGTTTTGTACCATTTATCCTTGATCATCCAAAACATTTATAATTTTTCTGTACATAATCAACACATTCTCACTCCCACGCGTAAAATGTGGACTCACTTTGGACGCTCTGGGTTGGGATGTAAGTTTAGGAAAAGATCATGGGTGGGGTTATAAAATGAATATTTCAGTGACTGTCGTGACATGAATCCCAGCCTCCTGGGTGAAAGTCCTGTGTTGTTTGACCCATCCACCAACCCAAACACCCTCCCTACGCGGAATTTTAAAGAGCCGCCCAGCTACTGCTCTGCCCGGTGCTTTCCATACACGCGCTGAAGGGTGCTTTTTGCGTCGTATCTGACGCTGACACACTTTGACGGGTTGACACAATCAGATTTTTGTTCCGATAGACCTTGAATGTAAAATTGTTACATCAATAAATGTATTGGGAGCTTGCATCAATATCACTATTCACCAACACATCCTCACTATTCACCAACACATCCTCACTATTCACCAACACATCCTCACTATTCACCACACATCGAAGCCTTCTGATTGGTGGACAACTGCTTTCAACAATGTTGGTGATTACCAAGGGGTCACATCACAATATATTCTTTTAGGTAAAATGCTTATATGTAGTATATAACAATCATTCTGTTGCTTTGCATATTTTCACCATGCAGGTGATATATTACGGCACTAAGCAGGTCAGCAAAGCTGCTGGGACAAATGTGCAACATTATTAAGGGTAGCACGGCTGAAAAGGATCTGTCTCTGCTACCAGACTGTGGTCCAGAAAGGCTCCATTCATCTGGCAGTATGTGCACACGTTTTGAGCGTTGGTTTTGATTGGGTCTCTTGTTCGTCTGCCAATCAAATCAATGCACATTGCTCTAAGCAAGCTGAGTCTGCCATGCAGCGACCAGCCGACCGCACCAAGGCGGATGGCCTCAGGAAGGGCTCTCACATTGCTGTACAAAATACTGTCAACACTGAAATGCTAGACGTCAAACCTGAGGAAACATCTACAGGTAAGTAAATGTCGCCGCAATCAGTCATCACATGACATAAAGTACCTCCCACCCCACCATGCCATTTATGGGTGTTGAAGACGGCTTCAATGCTCATTGTTTAAAGCATTTGGTCAGAAAGTAATCAAAAAGTAATAAAATGTACTAAGGCGCATTGCTTTGATGAATTTTTAGTTACAATTTGAATGAATTTTAGTAATAGTTATAGTCATTTGTGACAAACACTAACCCCAAAGCAAAGATGAGTGTACTGTCTATCAGTTAGTGGTTGGCACATAGGGACCAAGATCAGTTTGAATACGAGGCTGTTTACATCCAAGCAAATGTACAGTTTGCCTGCTTTGCATCTCACAGTGTTTCTACATTAACATATAGCCTGTTAGAAGCATGGCTAAGAAAACTGAGAGTCAGCATACGGACAACAGCGGCAATAAAACCATGATGTACAACAGGCACTGCTGAAGCAATGAAGCCCAACATGCTTGCATGAATGTGAATGAGATGGTCTCACCATCTGTAAAAAAAATGGTACCTGAAGTTTATCTAGAGAACAACTCAGTTAAGGAGTCAAGTCATTAATTACTTATTTCTTTTAAATAAGAAGTTGTTTTTCGAAATAGCTGCTGCTTTAGAAATGGCAGCTGCTTTATTACTGTTATTGTTTTTTATTTAAATTATACAACGCACTTGCAGTCCAAAGTAGGACCACTTGTGCACTTCTCTAAATGGGTTCCTTGCAGAACAAGGCTTCAGTTAATCGTCTCCAGAATGTAAACAAAGCTCTTTTGTTTCCGTTGAAAGCAAATGTTTGACCTGTCAGTGCTGTCCCTGGTTAACCTGCAGAAAAACAGGTGCCTTTGGCAAGTCTGCCTGGTTACTAATCTCCCAGTCCAGATCGTCACTAACTGAGAGGGTGTGCATTATATCAGTAATCTGCTGAGGGTCTAAGAGATTAAAGGACCTCCAGCTGCTTCTACCTTCCTAGCAATCCTCAATACTGGGGCTTACCGCCTACACAATATTGCAAACACTGCTCGCGTCCTGAGGAGCGTGACCCTCAGAGCTATGACCTGTGAGCCCTGTAGGCTCGGGGTTAGTTAGCTCAGGTAATTGGTTCAGAGAACGCTGGAGCGAGGGATAGCCAAGAAAGGCGATTAGGAGAGGGATGTCACCATGTTATGTCATTTGTACTGCAGGAGACAATTATAAACTCAAAGAGCAAAAAAGATACAGTGAAATATGTTGTTCTGTGCATGGATCGTGTTTTATCTGCGACTTGGAGCAAAAATTGTTGATTTCTTTCTGGAGAGCAGGTACCAATCGATACAATAAATATCTGTGACCACTATATGTGAGAATAAACAAACTGACAGTAACTGGCAGTATGTCTGTATCTGATGAGAGTAATGGATTAGCCCTGGGGGCGTCTGGTTGTCTCAACTAGAACTGTGCAGACATACGCACATACATTCACAGTTTTACTACTAAATGGGCTCATCCAAGCGTTACAATCAATACACCAGTCAGGAACAGACGCAGCTGTGTCCTGTAGCAGGGATGCTGAAGCAGCACCTCAACAATACCTATAACAATGCCCCGGTCACAACGTCTCTCCCCGTCCATTTAGACTTACCTAGAAGAAAAGAAAAGACAAAAAAAAAATCAGTTAGTATCAGCTGGATGATTTGTGATAAACATACAATGTGGACCTGCATTTCAGTAAATTCAAAAATAATTTGATGATAAATGCAATTTGATTGTTACAATACAATAATATATGACCCAGATTTCTATTTTAGATTTTTCTATCTTATTTTCTAGGCAAAGAACTGCCTTTCCCAGCAGCCAAATTGGCATATTTGACCATCAAAACAATGTATCACTGCAGTTTAAATAATGCAATAGTGCTTTCACATCATTTTACACAAACTTAGGGTCCCTTAAATCACCTAATTTCAGAAACCACAAACATTTCAACATCCTAAAATCCTCTGCTGGTACACTCCCACCGAATCAACACCTGATCTCCAGACACTGACAACATGAGCTGTCTGCGAACACTAGACCGAAACCACTCACAGCATCCACTGGGAAGAGGTCAAAGGTCATCGACCAGGAGTCAGTGGATGACAAGAGGAAGATCAAGGAGGACATTTACAGCAGACTCACACACCATCTTTGAACAGAGACAGGAGTTCTGATGTCCCCGCGGTATAAAGCAACCTGAACAACTCTATCAACACAGCATAAAGTACTCCATTGGCTGAGGCATACATAGTGGACTGTGAGTTAAAGGGCAACTACCGTTTTTTCCAACCTGGACCCTATGTTCCTATGTTTTTGTGTCTAAGTGACTGATGGGAACAACAATCTTTGACACTGGTCCTGTGTTAAGAGAGATCGCTGCAGTCGGCAGCGGAGAAACAAGCTACAATGTAAGTTAATAGGGCAATTGATCAGCTTATATTTACCTTCACAGGCTCAGATTAATATTCTAAGTGTCTGAC
The DNA here is from genome assembly GCF_004354835.1 of Perca flavescens. NCBI lineage: Eukaryota > Metazoa > Chordata > Actinopteri > Perciformes > Percidae > Perca > Perca flavescens. The sequence continues at coordinate 31,774,456 of NC_041349.1, forward strand.
AACATTATGGACAGGATTTCTAAGGAGCTGATGTTAGCAATGAAATGGTACGGCCACCGTAGGAGTTAAAACGAGTTAAAAAGGCTAAAATCCTCTTTTTAAACATAAAATCAACCGCAATCTGCATTCGCCAAAGCCACCAGCCTCCATGTAAATAAACACTCCATTCAAAGTTTTGGTTGAAATAAACACACAGTTTACCGGTTTACATGTTAAAATATATATATGTTGGCTAAAAGTATTGTTTTTTTTAAATGGAGTCTGGTGGGTTTAGCGCTAGCGACCTCAGAGCTGTTTCTGTCCAAAAGGTCTTAAATCCATCCATCCATCTTCTTACGGATGACTGAGCTTCTCACCCTATCTCTAAGGGAGACGCCAGCCACCCTCCTGAGGAAACCCATTTCGGCCGCTTGTACCCTGGATCTGGTTCTTTCGGTCATGACCCAGCCTTCATGACCATAGGTGAGGGTAGGAACAAAAACTGACCGGTAGATCGAGAGCTTTGCCTTCTGGCTCAGCTCTCTTTTCGTCACAAGGTCTTAAATAAGTTTTTTTAAATGTCCATCTCTGTAGGGATCCTTTCCATAATGTTGTCAGACACTTAGAATAATAATAATGAACCTGTCAGTGGTAAAACCAGAACTTTTAGTGGAAGAAACTGACGATGCAAATTTGACCCGTAGGGTTACATAGCAGCTGCCATGTGCGAGCAGTGCTCAGGGGTTGCAGTCGGCTTTATTTTCACAGGTCTGTTCTATTCAGAGGGTTTAAGATCTGCCGCAATACAGATAAAGAACATTACAGAGATAAAAAAACACATCACAAGCAACAATACAAAATGTAATCTAAAACAACTGATACAATAAGCCAAAGTCAAATAGAGAAAAAGGACGTTAGGAGAGGAAATCAAATCAACAATAGATTAAGGCAGTATAGGGAATTTTAAAATAAGTCAAGAGAGGGCTTGGTAGAAGCCACGGGGCAGCCTCAAACTAAACTAAAAGCAAGTGAAAAAAGACAGATCTTTAAATTTGATTTAAGATCTATCCAGCTGCAGATCTGCATTTGTGTTGCAGAGCCAGTAGCATCGATATCACAGAACATGTTAATACGTTAAGGTGTTTACTCATCTTTACATCTCAGATGAACTAACACACCGGACAGAGAGACGCCACACACAACACCCCTCCTACATCCCAGAGGGCCTCTACCTCCCTGAGGGGCTTGCTTTAAAGATATGGGTGTGCTTTACGGGGTGTCCCTCGGGTGCAGAGCAGACAAAGAGACACTGCTAGGGTAGCCACGCCTTAGCCGCTCCAACACCATTATTAACACATTCGTTATTTCTCTGCCAAAATCTGCATTTTAAAGTGATTAGAAACATATGTCACATGTAGAGTGTTATCTGTTTCCATTGTGTCTGTCTGTGTAATGTATCGCTCCTCATTTAAACCCAACCCCTCACTTCTGAAATGCTAGCATGGGGGATACCCAACATTGGGGGTTGGGGATAGTGTGTGTGTGTGTGTGTGTGTGTGTGTGTGTGTGTGTGTGTGTGTGTGCGACAGAGAGTCTTTAATTTATCGCCACTGCCAAAACAGCCAAATGATTGCGCTGTTGCTCAGATTGAGCTGTAATGTGTGTCAGTGTACTGCCAGATAGTGTCAACGCACAACAATAAAGTAATTTAGCTCACCAGTTCCAGTTCCAGTTTCTCCCGGTGGTCCGATGGGACCCCAGGGACAAATAGAGCTCAGTCTGATGAGGCATCATGTTACCGCTCCAAAATGTCTATCACTCAGTGTGTCAGTGATTATATTAAAAATGATTCCCTCGTGTATTGTTGCTGTTGCTGACAATGATAACGGTGATATTGTATTGCAGCTGTTGTTTTCAAGATTACAATATTTTACATTTCCCAGCACTAACAATCAAGGGTGTGATTCCCACTGGTTTCAACTGGTGACAATGGGAATTACACTCTGAAAATAAGAGTTTGATTAAGTAATTAAGAAAGTTTTATCTTAGTGTATTTGCAACTTATTCTTATGAACACATGACAGTTAAGTTGAGTGGTATTTTCAGTACAATTTACCCAACAGAAGGTACCTGTGAGGTGTGAGGTGTGAGGTGAGGTGTTGCAGCGGTCGTTACAGTTGAGTTTAGCCGACAAAAGTCTGTCTGTAATGCGGCGACAACATTTAAGTTTAGGCACCAAAAGGACTAGTATCTCTATGTTTTATGTCATTTGAGCCTGCCGTGTAAAAGACAAATTTCGAGTTTTTCTTATCTCATCTTATCTTAAAAGATGGTGGTTTGGGTTAAAACACCGGCCCCGTTAAGTAGTCCTCCCGGGAACAAACACCCGTTTCCTGGGTGAAAGTCTTGTGTTTTCTCCTTAACTTCTTCCAGACTGTCTATCCAGACAACCTCCCTACCAGGGATCTTCGCGCTCTCATACTCTCGTTTATGGTCACAGTCCTGTACCTTTGTATTTTTAGCTGTTTTCAAAATGGTCTTTTGCGCCGAATCAAATGTTTTATGGTCACAATTGATGTTGTAGCTGGTTGGCTTGGTTCCAGGCTCAAAACTCTTTGTATAAGCATTTAATGAAACGTCAATGGAGATATTGAATGGGGGAAATTCATTCCGGAACCAGAGCTGTTTAAAGAGTTGGCGCTCACTGTTGAGCTCAATATCAAAGACAGAGTGCTCTTTTAAGTAATGATAAGAATACATCATCTTTCAGTTTCAGGCCTCTACTAACGCTTGATGTGACTTTAAATGGGGTACGTGCAATAACAATACAGCAATTCACATTGCATTTTTAAATTCTATGGAAAGCTTGATAACCATTGCCATCATCATGGGTTTCTAACCAAGCACAGTACCACTCCTAACACAGTGGCTGCTCCATCACCCATTGCCTAGCAACAGTGGAACAAAATATGATAAAGAACAGGCTCTCCATGGTGTTTTATGTGTGTGTGTATGTGTGTGTGATGGAGAAGACACGAGTGTTCACATCTCCAATAGGACAATGGACACAATAGGGCGAGAAAGCAGAACAGACACAGGGAGAGAGAGAGAGAGAGAGAGAGAGAGAGAGAGAGAGAGAGAGAGAGAGAAAAAGAAAGAGAGAGCGGGTGTGGTGGTGGGGGGGGGCGTCAATTCATCAGCGCCCCCGCCTGCCCTGGCTAAATGAGCCGTTCCAGAATTTCCCCGAGGCCTTGATGACATCATCCATCGCTGCTTCACGCATTATTCATCTTTACATACAGGGACACACACACACACACACACACACACACACACACACACAGTCATACGCAGCTACTGAAGCTATCCCCGAATCCCTGAGCATCACCAGTTGGTCAGTACTCGCCTGTTAAAGCCTCGGTTCGCTGGCCTCCATATATGGCACAATGAGCATGCATGGAGACCTTTATGCTCAACACATTGTTCGTTGCAGTATTCTCCCAAACACCAGGCGGCGGACAAACAAAATAATCTGTGAATAAGCAAGTATTCACAGATTAGAGAAGAAGAGAGTGGAATGCAGGCTGCCTGGCAACAGTAGTAAACACATCCATGTTAAACACTGACCTACTGCCAAACCTTATATTTATCTACTTAAGTATTAACGTGACGTGCCGTTTATCTCCAAGTCAAAGAAATGGCTGTCTACCTCTAATACTGTAAGAACACTCTTTCCATAAGACCGTTTTTTAGATTTGACAAAACCATCTCTCATCTTTTTCATGTTTCTCTCCAGCAAAATGTTTCTTCTATCCCAGTGTGTCTCTCTCTGACCGCATATTTAAGGCTGTTTGACCCCCTGTGGTCTGTACATGAAGAATCATCCAGATGTTTGACCCCCTGTGGTCTGTACATGAAGAATCATCCAGATGTTTGACTCTGTGGTCTGTACATGAAGAATCATCCAGATGTTTGACTCTCTGTGGTCTGTACATGAAGAATCATCCAGATGTTTGACTCTGTGGTCTGTACATGAAGAATCATCCAGATGTTTGACTCTCTGTGGTCTGTACATGAAGAATCATCCATATGTTTGACTCTCTGTGGTCTGTACATGAAGAATCATACAGATGTTTGACTCTCTGTGGTCTGTACATGAAGAATCGTACAGATGTTTGACTCTCTGTGGTCTGTACATGAAGAATCATCCAGATGTTTGACTCTCTGTGGTCTGTACATGAAGAATCATCCATATGTTTGACTCTCTGTGGTCTGTACATGAAGAATCATACAGATGTTTGGTGGTACATGAAGAATCATACAGATGTTTGACTCTCTGTGGTCTGTACATGAAGAATCATCCAGATGTTTGACTCTCTGTGGTCTGTACATGAAGAATCATACAGATGTTTGACTCTCTGTGGTCTGTACATGAAGAATCATACAGATGTTTGGCTCTCTGTGGTCTGTACATGAAGAATCATACAGATGTTTGACTCTCTGTGGTCTGTACATGAAGAATCATCCAGAAGAATGTGGTCTGTACATGAAGAATCACAGATGTTTGACTCTCTGTGGTCTGTACATGAAGAATCATCCAGATGTTTGACTCTCTGTGGTCTGTACATGAAGAATCATACAGATGTTTGACTCTCTGTGGTCTGTACATGAAGAATCATACAGATGTTTGACTCTCTGTGGTCTGTACATGAAGAATCATACAGATGTTGTGAAACAAGATAGAGCCGCAAACCATATTTGGTTGAGTATACAAACATCAGCAGCAATATTTGGCACATTTCTGTTCCAATTATAATAATTACTGTGTCAAGTCAAGTGTCAGTCAAGTGTTGCACACTGATGCAAAAACCTGCTTAGCTTGCCTTAAAGCTTTTGTCTGGCTAATGAGTTCTCTCAGATTTTTTCCAAGCAGTACAGATTTGTTTCCCTCAGAGAGAGAGGGAAGAAACCACAGCAAGATGTCATCCGACTCCCAACTGACAGGTTTAATTAGAAGGCCGGGACATGGCACATGGAGAGGAACAAAACAATGCAAAGCTGAGAGAAAAGACTTAAACCCTGGACAAATGAAAAGGTCTGAGGAACAGAAGTGTCTTCTGTTGTACATGGAGCATACACAGATATGCACAAAACCAGCATAATTTGGTTTCACACCAAATTATGCTGAATTGTCATTGCCATTTTTTTCTTGGTTTAGACCAATGTAAAACGTATACTTGATTCATAGTCATGTAGTATGTAAATGTTTTACATCACTTTTGCACCACTTTGGACCTATTTTTCACACAAAAATGTGCACTGAATTTGCACTCTTTTACACCTAGTTTTACAAAAAATCTGCAGCAATCTCACACTTTGCGGCAACTTTACATTTTATTAAAAGGTGTTTCGCATTGGGTTTTACACCAAATTTAGACCAGATTTTACACTAGATTCATACCAAAGTCCAAACCAAAGCATAATTTACACCTAATTCAAACAATGTAGAATTGAATTGATGGACGGGGTTGTTACAGTATGCAGCAGGCTGCAGTTTACTCTGCAGAGAGTAAAAAGTTATTGATTCTGCCTATTTAGGGATCTTTTTTTTAAGATGCTAGAGCTTGAAATTGATAGCCAGGCCATTACGTTGGTTATACGATAGAAATGGTTCAAAACAGTTTACTTGGAGTGCAGCTTCATGACAACAACATAACAGAGCACACAGAGCTCAGAACAGATCCAAAAACAGAGTTGTTAAAAGTGAGAATGGGGCTTGCCAGTCAAAGCTTACCTGGCCTGTTGCTCCTACCACCATGCCTGTGCTCATGGGTGACCCCGAAAAAGGCCACAACACCCTGGGGTAAAATATATCCAATGTGTGTATGCCTCGCGTGTCTACGCCAAGATGAAAGCGTGCATATTGTGCATAATGTGTGTGTATGTGTGTGTGCGACGGGGCAACGGGGGAAGAGGCACAAGTGCAGGACAGTCTTTCCGACTGTGAGTGGATTAGTGTGTAATGTGCTGGAGGTATTAACACACTGCGTCCAACACACACACACACACACACACACACACACACACACACACACACAGGCATGGATGTGTGCACAATGACGGGTGTGTGCATTCTTAGAGGAGATTACGTGGACAAAAATAGAAGACTCTTTTCTACTGAACTAGAATCAGAATGGTGCAATAAAGAGACAAAGGAGGGCGGACGAGGCAGACACACACACACACACACACACACACACACACACACACACACACACACACACACACACACACACACACACACTACAGGTGTATGGAGGTGTCAAACTACTCATTGTTTCATTCTTCATACAGCTCCATCACTTTTCACGTTTTACTATTCATTTTTAAATATGTCTCTAATGGAAGAGTACCTCTTTAAAATTTACAACACATTTTGTATCTATAAATATTATAAAGTACAATCTACAAAAAAATGTAAACAACCATTACTGTATAGATACGGTCAAGGATTTTTATCACACAGTAAAATAGTCGCTGGAGCTCTTCCAGTCTGCTTCAAGTTCCAGGTCCCAGTAAGAGCTGCGTGTAGAAACTAAATTATTTTCCATATCTCAGGACAGATTAGTGTTCAGCCAACCTGTTAATCAAAACCCACCCGTCCTGCCCCAGAGGATTTAAAGGCTTTATAAGGCTTGTGACATCATCTGCTTACGGCTGCATGGCTGTGGTTACACCGATGCAGCTACTGGCGCCAAAATGTTTACTTTCTGTTAGAGATATCATTTAATAAGATGGATATTATGCAGCTTGATTGATTACATATTTAATGGTGAGCTGTGACACAGGCTATTTTTGTCTGTTTGACAGTTTTCATGAATGTATTTCCACTGTTAAGAAACTCCTGCATGCTAAACTGGGAAAACTAAACACTTTTAGAGCTGGTTTACTGAGAAAAACACTGTAAACGGACTTGAAGACACTCGCTTTATACAGTTATGTCATACAATCATTACATACTAGCAAAAAATACATATTGATATGCTGGTGCAACAGATCACATCAGATCATCAGTAAACTGCCTGTTTTACACTCTTTGACCAACAGGTGATATTGTGAACACATGGAGCCTTCAGAAATGAACCCTTTTGCCAACCAATTTGCTGGAAAGATTCAACGCTTCATGTTGTCCACCCCTCGAACGTATTACAGCCCCAACAACCCATATATACCTAGAAAAAAAGATTGAATGGGAAGAAAATAATCGATCAGGTATGTGTTGGATTAGTAATTGATTAATCTATTGCTCATATTCATGTCTATAGCATTGCGGATATCAGCAGTTTGATACATAAAAAAATGACACGATACATTTCAGTGTGCAGAATATGCTGCATTATCTACATGTAAATGACTGAACTGGTCTGCTGATCAAAAGATGAATACCTCCTCTAGACAGTAAATCCCTGTTTACACTGTAATAAGTTGACATCATATTATGAGATATTAAACACATCATATATGAAATATTAAAAGATATCAAAATAACAGGCGGGCACTATGGATCCTTTTTGTCTTCTGTAAATCAAGGGACTGCTCCTATCCTGTCATTATAAAACAATTGGAACTAATAATGCTACTATACCATTCCCCTGGTGTGTGTGCTGCACATCATTGGTGCAGTAAGGAGTCTCTGTCAGCAGGTGGCGCCACAGCTGAAGCAGCATCACTTTAAATATTCACAGGCATCAGGTACTCCTCATGTTAATGTGCATGGAGACTTTTTGGGGTGTCAAATCACAGAATAAATGTCCAAAACATCGCACTGTATATAAAATAAATGTTTTTTTTTGTGTTAACGATAGAAAGTAAGACATCTCCAAGAGCCATAATATCTAATCTCCACAGAGGGAGGCTGACATTTGACCGCCCCATCCCCCTACAGCCTGTATTCATGTTCAGAAACACACACAAATATAGTATGCACACACGCACACACACACACACACAAACACACACACACACACACACCACACACCACACACAAACACACACACGCAGCTGCATTCATAACTAACACATGAATCAGACAACACTTAAAGCATACAGAGGTGATGCTCAGGTACATGTATGTGCACACATACACACTGTACCCTCCATGGGGTGTTGAATAATGGATGAAGGCTAAGGGTCGAGGTGGGGAAGGGGCTAAGGGGGTAGGATGGTGATTATTCACCATAGCCTGAGGACACTAGAGGTGGGGGTTGGGGCTCCTAGAGGGGATGCAGAGGAACACGGGCTCATTACACATCATGAGGACACATTTCCATATGCTGTTTTGAGGGTTTGGATTAGCAACACTTGTAAAACACACCATTTATTTTCTTTTGGACATGCTGTGATGAGCTGAAGCAGCACTGCGAGGGTTAAAACTACTCACTTGTGTCAATCAGAGATACTGCTGGCAGTTGAAGGATACATGTGGGAGGCAGGGCGTGTCTGTGTGTGTGTGTGTGTGTGTGTGTGATGCATTTGATAGGAGGAGGGGTCGAAGGTGACTCGATAGTGAATCAGTCAGGAGAATAAGAACCAAGGAAAGACGACCAATGAGAACATCCAATTCCCATTGGCTATTACCTGTCAGGCATTTGTGAATTATTACGCGTGTGCGGAACAAGGCCGTGGTTAAAAAGTTAACGCTGTAACGCTGCAATGCCTAACGTTTTTTGTTTAGAACGAAGCTGCCAAGATGGAGGTAGGAGCTTTCACATGTATGTACATAAGCAGGGTGCGAACTACGGGGGAGCTAGGGGGAGCTCGGCTCCCCTTAATAAGACGTGTGCTCCCCTGTAAACATGATTTGTTAAATTTTGGGGGGGGTCCTCAAAAAATTTGACAATGTGTCATTTCGACGTGCAATTTCAGTTTCGTGTAATGTGATTATTACGTGTAAAATTGCAATTGTAAAATATATATATATATATATATATATATATATATATATATATATATATATATATATTCATAATCAATTCATAGGGTAAATCCTGTATAGTGCATACACTTGTAGCTGTTATGTATCTTTGTAAGTCATTGTAAGTCCCAAGCACTGGGAGATTTGTAATTGGATGGAGTAGGTACATCACAGCCACACTTTATGAACTTGTTATGGTACACTGATAATAGAAACATAAAATAACTGAGGAGATAATAGATTTTGGTTTGCTCAATTTAAATTATTCTTTGCATTACAATCATTTGTGTGCTGCTGCAATCACCTCTCGGGGATCAATAAAGGCTCATCTTATCTTATTTATCTTAATTTATGTGATTCCAAAACATCTTATTCTGTGCTCAAATTATCCCATCTCACACTATCGTTTAGAAGGAAACTTTTTGAAAGTGGCGTTCACCTCAGTAAATAAAGCTGTAACTCTCTAGTCTAATGTACACTAATGAAAATTGAAGAGGCTAGCTTGGAATTTAAATCAGGCAGTTAATGTGGAAAATAAGCTGAACCTCCAATTGACCGTGTCAGTCTAACTAATTAGACTGTCAGTAACCTCCGGCTGTGGAGAAGACTCCACACCAGATCTCTTATCCTCTGACCCCTCTATTGTATTTGATTCAATTCTCATCTGATTCCTTCTTTTGAAAACCCACATTGACCAAAACATCAACAAAGATCTCCAAGATACAGATGACAGCATTGCCTTGTCTTTCTGTCCTCTGTGTCACTTGTGAGAAGCAAAGGGTGGAAGAAAGCAAAGTGCAAGTGGAAGGTCTTGCGTAACAAGGCGATCTTTCAGTGCTGATGAATAGACTGGCCTTTTTGCATTTGGCTGTTGCTGCTCAGTGAGCTATCATGTCTCCAGTGCTGCTCTCATGTGTATGACGGGCCTTGTCATTTGAAATGGGCTTTAATTCATCCAGGGCCAGGCGCTTCCTATGAATTTTACCTTGTGACATGCACAAACTCTGGAATGTGAACCAAACGGCCTACGACATTACTCAAAACATGTACACACACTACTGCTGACAATATCATGGGGTAGCACGATTGTCAAGTATACCCTACTGATCAACTTAATGAACCAGGGTTTAAGCTGCATGTTAAGAGCCAGATTGCCATTTATGTTTTACTCTTGCCTTGATAAGACCTAAGTGGTCATTCCTCTGACTTTTTTATATTGTATCAATGGCAATGGAATAATTGTTTTAATTCACGGCAGGTTCATTCCACTGTCAGTAAATCATGCTTGCTGCTCTAAATAAAATGTGGTGATTGAGAAGACTTCCCATACCTGGCATCTGACTTTCATCTGAGCAAAAATCTATATTAAATCAATTAGGTAAGGTGGACCTTTATTCTTAAATTCTTATCTAGTGGACTTTACATATGAGGACGTGTTTGAAGGAAAATACAGTTGATTACAAACTTTGGTTTCATTTTCATAGCTCTGGCCATTGGTTCTAAGAGTTTTGATAACATTGTACTTAGCAAAGTATTTGCAGAGATGTCTCTTTGCTTAAAGTACGTCTATCATTCAGATTGTAGACAGACCCAGAAGTCAGTGAAATTTGTTTGGAAGCGAGAGCAAACTATAACTATTAAATATCCAGTGTAAACATTCATTCCAGTTGACAGAGAAACTTCCGGGATAAATCTTGTGTACAATACTTGCAAAACCATGGTTTCCCTGTGCAATAAGGATAATTGGCAACATTACATATGCTCTCACTTTTTTTTTTTTTAAATAATCTTTTACAACCTGTATGAATTTCTAATGGTTCATCTTTCTTGCCCTGTTGGACCTGTTTTTAGTGACGCTTTAGCCACCCTCACACTTCAGTTTGCTCACAGATCATCCTTTGAAACACTGAGTCTCTATCCACTATACATGCTGGAACATAACAGTTAACAAAATAATAATCACAAGACAGGCATTCTGGTGTTCTCCAGGGCTCTAATCGAGGACCACTTTCCTTTCAGTTAGTGGAAAAGCATGTACTGCTGTAAATCCCTCAGGGATGTTAGCATCTGTATAGTTAACATGTTCAGAGCCAGGGCAGACCCTGGTGACTGGAAAGAATGGCTTCTTTAAGGGTGTTCAGTCACTTTACTTGTGCTTTTTAAGGACAGCATTTGCAATGCCTTGCATAATATATTGTGTTAGAATTAAGTCTTAATTTGCACCACGTGGCTGAGAAAAATCCATGTAACTGATATCATGTATCTGTCCTGCCAAGAATTTGAAATTTTCGGATCACAGGAATAGCAATTCTGAAGATTTTTAATCAATCCTCACATTTTTATGTTTCATCAAATGGTCAAACTGACGTACATAGGTCAAGATTGGAAAAGATTGGTAAACCGTTTCACATGACAGCACGAACAACAGCATTTCCCTTTTGCTTCGTCCACGATTTGGGCCCCTATTGGTCAACATCACTGAATATGTAGACATGCTGGGATAGAAAAGGCTTCTGCTATGACACAACACCCCACAAATGCTGGATACCAGGTGGAGCAATTCTTGGGTGGATCCATTAAGCAATCAGAGTGTGTCTTGACAGTCTGGCAGTAAGCACCAATGAAAAGCTTTATTCATGGAAACAAAATCATCCAAATGGTTTTAAAATTAGTAAGCATACTCAATATGAAATCCAATTTTCAGTCGTGACAATGGGAAGCCTCTTCTCAACACCAGCATGAAGATTGAGTAAATCTGGCACAGAAAACACGCTGATGCGCCACCAACACCCACTGATGGCTGACCGATAGCGTCTGTTGAAAAGTTACTAATAAATCCACTGTCAGACTTCTTCTTTATCATGTTACACAGCAAGAGGTGTCACTCAAGCATTGTTAATCCAAGGGAGGAATTCAGGTTTTATTCTAAAGCAAGAGATTTAGCAGGATGTCCTGTCTCACTCTGTGTGCGACTGTTCATCTGTATGTGAAGGGTGAGAATAATATTGAGGTGCATCTGTATAGGCGCCTGTGTGTGTGTGTGTGTAGCGTGTGGCGAGACTGTGCCAATTGGATTAGCAGAAACAAAAGTTGATGTTGGTGGTGAGGCACAGTGAATGAGCCCAGCTGAGCTAACTGGATTAGCCCAACCACTGTGTAAGGCTTAATGGCTTCATGCCTCCAAACGCACAGATGGACTACGAGGGGAGGAGGCAGGGAAAAAGTGCAGAGAGGGATGTTAAAAAAACAGTGAAATGAAGATGAGGCATGGGATGTGACAGTAAGGTTGATGGATTAATCAAAATATTAAGTGGAAAGAAAGACTAGGCCAGAGAAAGACAGTACACATGTTGGCGTCACAACTGCAACCACTTCTGGATAAATCTTTCCCAAATACATCAACATGGGTTTCAACATGTCTCCTTGGGCCTGTCAATGTAATTTTCTTTGCGGTATTCATCAGGTTTATAGCATTTTAGCATGTTTAACAGCAGGTACAAGGCATAGCCTTATATTAACGAAACTTCAACTGCCTGTAATAAGCATAAACATAAATAAACGTAAGGGCAAAAAGACAAGAAACAAAACAAACACAATTACAGTCTATTTATGCTTTTTAACAAAATGTATTCATGAGTAACATAATGTACTGTATATTAGGCAACTACAAACAACCTGAAATGACTTGGATCTCAGACTAATATGCAATAGCAAAAACATTTTTAAGGTAAATGTTCTGCACGTATATAGCGCCTTTCTACCTTACCAGACAAAGTGCTTTACAATTTGCCTCTCATTCACCCATTCAAACACTAATGGCGGCGAAGCAGCCATGCAAGGCACTGGCCTGCCATCGGGAGCAACTTGGAGCAGTGTCTTGCACGAGGACACTTCGACATGCGGACAAGAGGAGCTGGGGATCAAACCTCAAACCTTGTGGTTAAAGGACGACCCACTCTACCTCCTGAGACCCAAATATCTAGACTACAATGATAAATAATTATGTTGAACATATCTGCAAATTAATCACTCCCAATGCAAATGTCCATACTGACCATAGCCTACTATATCTGCAATATTGGGATATGTTTCAATTGCATTTTATTGCATCCACTTCTCAAACCTGAATCCTTTTGAATCCCTTGTTGAATTTGATATAGGTTTACCTTACAACATTAAAAGTAACTGAAGGTTCAATTAATTGCAACTCATTTACAATATTTAGCTTAATACTGACACCAGCTAAAAAAAATAAGAAGTTGCTACCTGCAGTATATGTTTCCCATTGCTCTTTGGTAATACAATGAATAAAGAGAGATACAAGCTTTAATAAGAGAACCGGTGATTGGAACCTAACCCTACAGCAACTAATTATTTTGAATGTTCCAACATTTGCAAAAATCATCTTTCAGCAATAGGCTATAATAACAATATTTTACAAATATATGTCCAAAAGGAATAGAAAACTCTCTTCTACCTAATATGCATGGCTTGGTGCCGAGATAAAAAGAATCAAACCAAACTAAATATAAGAGCTCCCCCTAATTTTACTGCAGGAATATGCTGTACCTTCCATTCTTATCAAAACTCAGAGGAAGATTTAGAGAGGGACACAAATACTAACCTCTGTTGTTTATTTTTGCACTTGAGCTCTCAGCTCCAGGCCAAACAAGTCGACAACCTAGCAACAAAGGCTTTGGTGGGTAAAGAGACATACAGGCACACAAGTACACACCTGCAAGCACATAGCTAAATACAACCAAAGCAGAAGGTCCCGACTCCGTTTAAAACACTGCAAATACCGGTAGAAAATGAAATGATACCCAACTAGGACCACGGTACTATGAAATCTAGGGATGCCCACTGTAGGGAGACTCATATACCGAGAGAAGAGCTGACAGCCCAGGAGAGGCACTGGCTGGTTAACACAACTTTTTAGCTGTGACTGTCCTTCCTTTGCCGTACCTGAAGATGCTGCATTTTAGATTCCTTCATGCACAACTATTCTTTCGGATGTTTCATACCGAATGTTTTAACAGCGGCGATGTTGTGTATTGTTTAGGGTCCTCGCCACCACGAGACAAATTGGCATTGCAAATGGAACATGTAGCTGGACTTGAATGGCCTTCTTTTGACTGAAAGTACTGGCAAACAACACTTTTTCTGCTCACGAGTTCCATTTTCACTTTCTCACAGCCTACTGCGTTGAACGCTCCACCTATGTAAACTCCTTCCCGTAATCAACGGGGATCATTACGTCGACCAGCTACGTAATACCATTTGCACTACGTGCGTAATGCAAGTGTAGGGTTCGTTTCGGTGGAAAGAAATTCTAAGGTTCGGCAGAAACCGAACCCCGTCAAAAAGCCCAGTATTCGGCCAAAGTCGAATCCTGGATTCGGTGCATCCCTAATGAAAACAGAAAGAGCCTTTAACGGCCTCCAAACATATCCACACAGTCCTCCCGTCCAATAAAAAAACAGATTCTCACACCACAGGAAATCTCCTCAAATCCCTGCAGCCTCCACAGAAAGGTCAATCTTCAATCAGGAAGTCAGTGGGAGGCGAGCCGCTGCAGAGGTCAGAGCCACCAAATGAAAGTCTCAAACACTTGCACCCATAAGCACGGTCAGAGGCTGATTTGGCGTGAGTGGTTACATCATACAGCACAGAGGACTGCTGGGTAACAACTATCTTTTATTCTCTGTTCCTGAGTGTCTCTATTCATGAATTTTTATTACTTGAGGCCAAGAGCCTGAGCCTAAACATCTCCATACGCTGGACTTAAAGGACCATAACCATATCATAGAACTTCATAACTGTGAATAATGGTAGGGAATAACGTTGGCAGCATTGGCATTATTGGAGAGTTTTACTTGAAATATATTAAATTGCAATATCTTGCATTTCTTTTTTTTTTGTCATTTTTACAGTTAACAGTAGAAACTGAATATAGCAAGGAGGAGGACATGCAACAAATTTCACAAGCAAGAATCATAGCAGGAGCATTACAATTACATGGTATGCACCTTAAAACACCAGACAAGTGAAATACCTATACATTAAATTAATTTAAACCTACTTCAGAACAAAACTTAATGATTTTGTGACAGAGATGCACAAAATTCTCTTGCTTTCCCGATAAGATGTCTTTTGAAAGGCTCTGCTGAATTGTTTTGGTCATAAGAATACACAATGCATTCTCATGAACGGGTCCATATGATATCGTACGAAAATGTATGCACACCATCACGTATGGTATCCTACAAAATTAGGAGACTGGCTGGTCACGTGACGCCGAGCGGCAGTTGCTAGTTGTTTAAGTTGCTACAAAGCTTCGTGACCTGGGCTACAGATCTCCGTTGTATCAGCAGTAGTTGGTGGTTCAGTTACCCGAAAATAGGTGACAAAGCACCACGAGCTGCCGGTTGTTTCAGAAGACATTACAGTTAAATTTAGTCCACAAAGTATGAGCGTTTTGCCACCATAAAAGTTAAGATTACGCACCAAAATGAACAGATAAATTTAGGAAAAAGATTGTGGTTTATATTAAAGCACTCCTGGGCGCCTGGGTAGCTCACCTTGTAGAGTGTGCACCCATATATGGAGGTGTACTCCTCGACGCAGTGGCCGGGGGTTCGACTTCGACCTGTCGGCCTTTGCTGTGTGTCTTTCCCCCTCTATTTCCCCCTTCCTGTCTACAGCTGTCCTAAACAAGGCCTAAAATGGACAAAATATAATCTTTAATAAAATAAAAAAAATAAAAACACTCCTAAGGAACACGCATTTCCTGAAAGACTTTAGTTTTCCCCGGGAAACGAACTCCGCTCTCTGGCTTGAAAGTCCTATATGTTAATGCCCACCCATCCACCCGACCACCTTCCTACGCGGCCAGCGGCGTTCTTATACAGCAGCCAACAATGTAGTGAATACAGCAAAAAAAAAAAAAAACTGGAATGCTTACAAATTACAGTGCTCAACTTTTCATAGCTTTTTTAACAAATGGTTCATGAGAACAGGCTGGAATTCAAAAGAATGGTGGGACAGGGAGGAGTATAATAGAATAAAAACCAGAAACAAATTCTGACAAATGGCAACATTTGAACATGAAACTCTATTTACTAGCTGTCAGTCAGAGTAGCATCAGGGTCAATATAAGTTTAGGAGTTAGAAGAAAATGCTAATTTAATAAGCACCAAATGCCTTGATTTAAATCCATGAAGACTTTGATCACTCCCCAGTTTTTCCTTTTGTATAATGTGCAGAGAAAATACATGTAATTACTACACATATAAATATACATAACTATATCAGACAGGCAATACGTCATCCAAGGGAGGCTTTAATCACCAAGTCCCTTTCTGGGGGAAAACAATCCCACGTTCCCATAGATGGCAACAACGTAAACAGAGGAAGATGAACATATCTCCTAACCTTTACTTTAAACAACCTGTTTTAAATGAATAACACTATGCCGAAGGGTTGCAGTAAAGTTGGTGAGAAAAACAATAAATCCAAAAACCCTAGTATCCAGTTTGTTCCCCTGCCATGTCCTAAAAAAGATCCTGATAGATTGGCTTTGGCTCCAGGCTTTAGACCAGACCGTATAGCCAAGGCTCCCTTGCGCTGTCACATCAGGAGAGAGTCAGTCAGTGTGGTAAATCGCTAAACAATGCTGCTGACAGTTATTACTGATGGATAACTAATGTTAGCTTAAAGGAACACGCCAACTTATTGGGAATTTAGCTTATTCACCATAACCCCCAGAGTTAGACAAGTCCATACATACCCTTCTCATCTCCGTGCGTGCTGTAACGCTGTCTGACATCAGGTGAATGGTTCCAGCAATCCTACTGCTCCGAATAAGTGACAAAATAACGCCAACATATTCCTATTTACATGTTGTGATTTATAGAGTCACAGCGTGTACAAAAAACAACGTCAGACAAACCGGGAAATATATTCTCAGGCGGAAGAATATAGTACTTGGACGGAGTGATATGCTCGCAGCAAGCCTGTCTGAGAATATAGTTCCCGGTTTGTTTACTGTTAGAAGATGGCTGTGTCTCATGTTACGTTGTTTTTTGTACACGCTGTGACTATACAAATCACAACATGTAAATAGGAACATGCTGGCGTTATTTTGTCACTTTTGTCACAATTTGGAGCAGTAGGCTAGTTGGAACCAGTTACCTGCAGGATCTGTGCTAGGCTAAGCTAATGCTGGAACCGTCAGACAGCGTTACAGCACGCACGGAGATGAGAAGGGTATGTATGGACTAGTCTAACTCTGGGGGTTATGGTGAATAAGCTAAATTCCCAATAAGTCGGCGTGTTCCTTTAAGTGGGAGGGTGCTACATATAACATTACAGTAGGCTACCAGATAATGTTAGCAGCATCAGACTGTCATCTCCAACTAAATCTAGCCTTTAGATTAAACAGTTGGCTTTTAATAACTGGTTGATTAATTATAAAGAACACTCAGCCTAACAATAGTGATTCAATCAAATATTTATGTCCAGCTAGGCAATCGGCTCGGCGATCATCCTTAAATTATTAAGACTATCGGAGCTTCTGTTTTCAATTCAATTCAATTTAATGTATAGTGTCAAATCACATTAGGAGTTATCTTAGGACACTTTAGAGATAGAGTAGGTCTAGACCACATTCTATAATTTACAAAGACCCAACAATTTCCCATAAGCAAGCATTTGGTGCGACAGTGGCGAGGAAAATTTTCATTTAGGGAGAAACCTCTGACAGACCCAGGCTCTTGGTGGGCGGCCATCTGCCGCTGCTGGTTGGGACACAGAGACACTGCTACAGATACACAGAAATACAGAGACACAGATATGGAAAATCCTTGACATTCTGCTAAATACCAGTATGTGCCGGTCTGATGAATTTGTGTCTATACCTTAAAACCTTCCTAGGCATTTAAGATAAATCTTTTAGTGAAGTAATAATGACCGTGTAACAGAGGCAACATCCTTTAGAAATTAGATGCAGCAACTCAAACCTCACATCACCCCAAACCTCGCTTAAAGGTATTGTGGAGGATTTTCCCGAATTTTAGAAAAGAACCGCCCTCTGTACTTTTTGAAAAAATACACATGCGCAACACTGCCTGCTCCCGAGAGGGAACGCCTATTAAACGTGTGCACGAGAGTGCACTGTTTACAAGTTGCTGTCGGCATGGCTCATACAAGCCTACTTTCCAAAAGAAGATTTGCACTTTTTCACAAATTGAGATGTTTACCGTGTGTGCGCGCTGCGTGACTTGTGCCAGGGCTAGCATCACTAATCATAGCTTACATCAACTTCTACTAGCAGTGATTTTAAATGGATTTCTCCAAATAGCCAAACTTTACCTGTGGAGTAAAAACTTCACGACTGAGGCATCAGTGGGAAGCCCAACCTGTGCTTTTAGCGCACGCCAGCGTGTGAAATATTCTCCCAAAAGCTTCAATGCTTCAATGAATGGCTGAAACCGTAGCTCAAGCTCACCACACATACACCTGAAAGCTAGGGACATGCACGTACAACGGCCTTACGTAAACATATCACCAGAATGATTGACAACTAGGAGGACCAATAGTCTTGATGATCCACACGGAAAAAGAAAATCCTCCACTATACCTTTAAGTCATTTGAGAAATATGAGATTTTAGCCTTTCCCCCACTATAAACACAGGACAGATGGTGGGTTAGCAGCAAGCCATATGTATATACTGAGGCATTTTGGAAAATTATTCTGATTGGCTGCATTCAGTCTCCATCCATCCATCCATCCATCTTCGTCCGCTTATCCGGTGTCGGGTCGCGGGGGGAGCAGCTCCAGCAGGGGACCCCAAACTTCCCTTTCCCGAGCCACATTAACCAGCTCCGACTGGGGATCGAGGCGTTCCCAGGCCAGGTTGGAGATATAATCCCTCCACCTAGTCCTGGGTCTTCCCCGAGGCCTCCTCCCAGCTGGACGTGCCTGGAACACCTCCCTAGGGAGGCGCCCAGGGGCCATCCTTACCAGATGCCCGAACCACCTCAACTGGCTCCTTTCGACGCAAAGGAGCAGCGGCTCTCTCCGAGCTCCTCACGGATGACTGAGCTTCTCACCCTATCTCTAAGGGAGACGCCAGCCACCCTTCTGAGGAAACCCATTTCGCCGCTTGTACCCTGGATCTCGTTCTTTCGGTCATGACCCAGCCTTCATGACCATAGGTGAGGGTAGGAACGAAAACTGACCGGTAGATCGAGAGCTTTGCCTTCTGGCTCAGCTCTCTTTTTCGTCACAACGGTGCGATAGATTGAATGCAATACCGCACCCGCTGCGCCGATTCTCCGACCAATCTCCCGCTCCATTGTCCCTCACTCGCATGAACGAAACCCCAAGGTACTTGAACTCCTTCACTTGGGGTAAGGACTCATTCCCTACCTGGAGAAGGCATTCCATCGGTTTCCTGCTGAGAACCATGGCCTCCGATTTAGAGGTGCTGATCCTCATCCCAACCGCTTCACACTCGGTTGCGAACCGATCCAGTGAGTGCTGAAGGTCGCAGGCCGATGATGCCATCAGGACCACATCATCTGCAAAGAGCAGCGATGAGATCCCCAGCCCACCAAACTGCAACCCCTCCCCACCCCGACTACGCCTCGATATCCTGTCCATAAATATTACAAACAGGATTGGTGACAAAAAGCGCAGCCCTGGCGGAGGCCAACCCTCACCTGAAACGAGTCCAACTTACTACCGAGAACCCGGACACAGCTCTCACTTTGGTCATACAGAGATTGGATGGCCCTGAGTAGAGACCCCCTCACCCCATACTCCCGCAGCACCTCCCACAGTATCTCCCGGGGGACCCGGTCATACGCCTTCTCCAAATCCACAAAACACATGTAGACCGGTTGGGCATACTCCCAGGCTCCCTCCAGGATCCTTGCGAGAGTGAAGAGCATTCAGTCTGACAGGCCTTATTAATGTCAAACCCACTTGGTTATAAAGTTCTGAAAGTTTTCTGCAGTTTGCTTCCTTTCCTGCTGTATGTCTGTATTCACAGAGCAGGAGGTGGAATGATTGAAAGGTTCTCTCCACAGCAGTGGAGGATTATGTGTCAGACAGAATACATGACACTGTAGAAAACTGCAGCAGTGACAGTCACCATTATCAAGATCATCTATGTGTCAAAGTAAACTGAGGCAGTTTTTTGTTTCTATAACACTGCTAGCTTTATCACACTTCTGACATTTCAGACTAGATGACCTCTCTCAGTCTGGAATCCTATTTTTGAAAAAGAGCATCTGGTCTGACACTTCTCTGTGTCAAAGATAGTAGGTAGTTCTGTCTAGCTGCAGCCAAACTACACACTACAAAATACCTTTAAAACCATAAAAAAAACACAGATATACACACACTGACAAGCCATAGACACTCAAAAACTCTAATTGCTGATTAGAGTTAACTGATTCTAATCTACAGTCATCACCCAATTGTGATCACACATGTATAAACAAAACATTTCAGATTTGTCCAGGGGCCCAGGATCAGCAGAAGCTGTGTCCTCATGATGCCTTCATGGTCAGTGGGCACTGGCTCCATTGATCTGTTCAGTAATCCTGGTCAGTTGCTTAAACAAGCCATGCAGAGGAAAAAAAAAAAAAATTAGTAAAGTGTCTACTGATGTGTGAGTGAAAAGATAGCAGTCTTTCAGGAAGTGATAGGGTGAAATAGATTAACTGTCTCAAGTCATTTGAGATAAGCCCAATTTAAGTCTCAAATCTTTTGAGACAAGTCAAGGTAAAGTCTGACATCTGTTAGAGAAAGTCTCAGGTCTATAGAGATAAGTCCAAGTTAAGTCTTGTCATGTCAAGTCTCAAGTCTTTCAAGACAAGACTTAAGTCTCAGAGCTGTTTTTAAATCTTTTGGGGCAAGTCAAAGTTAAGTCATTTGAAACAAGCCCTAGTCTCAAGTTAAGTCTTAAGTGCATAAAGGAAATTCCAAGTTTAAAAAAACGACCACAACAAGATTTTAATGTTGAGATTTGAATGCTTTCATGACTCAAGTAAGTAAAGTCAATCATTCAAGCACAGCAGAGTTTTCCCTCCACAGATGAATGTAGGTAAATTAAGGTCCGGGGGGCGGTTCAGTGAAAAGAGGAGGCGTGTTCAGGAGCAAACGTTCCCCTAATGCTATTTTGCAGTTTCAGAAAACAATTCCACCACTGACCAGGAAAAACCTGGTCTAAAGTCAGTGGCGCTAGTCTAAAGTCAGTGGCGCTAGTCTAAAGTCAGTGGCGTGTTATTCAGATGCTAGTTTAGGGGCGCATGCTTGGCCATAATGTAGTGTGCGCACAACCGCATACACTTTGCTTCTCTCATCTAGACGGACACAGCAGTTCCCATTTTTGCAAACCATACATAATTACAAGAAAAGATATTACTGAAAATGCGCTTTAGGTGTTTGGATCGGTCAGGAGGCACTTTACAGTACAGTCCTCAAAAAGTCCCAGCATTCTTTGTGGCTTGTTGTGTTTTACACAACATTTCCATGAATCATGGATGTGTTGATGACATAAATGAGGAAATATTAGAGGACTTAAGGAGACGTCATGTTGAACTACGGTGGGATTGGACACTCCGGCGGGATCTGGTCCGGGAGTGGCAATGGGCTCCTGGTGGAGCGGGTGGACGGAGATGGAGTGGGGGGAGGAGGAAGGGGCACAACAGGAGCAGGTGGTGCGTTTGGAGCCTCCATGGCTGCAGCAATCCTCTCCAGACTGTGGAGATGCGCCCGAGATGCCGCAGCAACATCGCCACCTGGTCAAGATGGCCATTTATTACTTTGCCGCACAGCCAGCCACAGCGCCGCTGCAAAACAGCCTCAGGAAGTAACTTCTTTTGGTGGAACATGTGTACGTTCAAACAGAAAACTCTGATTGGACAGATAGTCTAGCTAGCTGTCTGGATTTACCCTGCAGAGATCTGAGGAGCAGTTAACCGTAGTCCTCAGAAATCCACCTGAGTTTAAAATTCCAGCACAAAGAAAGAGGAAGGGGACGAACATCTATATATAAAAGAAGGACATATGGTGAGATTTCTGGCGGCAACAGAGCAATCCCGGAAATGGAAGGTCGTGGATAAATATTAACCTCAAGATAAATGTTCTCCAACTTTCAGCTTGTTGCCATTTTTCATTTACTATGTAGGCAGCATGTAAAAGCATATTCAAACTACAGACTGCTGTAGTGTGTCAAATACCAACATCGAGTCTATCGGTCACCTCCTCCTTTTCTTTCCTCTGCCTGCTCCTTCACACTTGGCTGAATTGAAAGCCTTCCCCCAATCTCCAATCCCTGTCCATCCATACCACTTTATTTCTATTGTTCCAGCAGCTACAGTATATCACACCCTAATCACTTCCAGTACTGACAATCAAGTCAATTACACCCATATTCAGCTGATACATGGTTCAAATAAGGCTTTTCAATCACTTGCTTTTTGATTTCATGCTGTAATTGCTGTCACAGTCAGTTTGATCTATTCAATTGGTTTTACTCCACCGCATGCCAGTCAAACCCCTTTTCAAAGGCTTCTGACTGACTTATCTGCACACATATTCATAATTATAAATGAAGTATCAGACTTATAGTTATAGCTCAGAATGTTTTATTAAAACTTAAAGGTGCAATATGTAATACTGACAGCTAGTGTTTAAAATAGTTACTGCAGTACAAATTCAAAATACTGGAGAGAGTCGTTTCCCCCGCCCCCTCCTCCCCAGACTCGAAGATCACGGAGGTTGCCAGGCTGAGACTGCAGCATCCACAACAATGTTGCTAGACGCTTGTCTCACATAGCCATACATTACTCCACAGCACAGCGGAGTAGCGTTAACATGCTGGCTATACTATCACCAAAGCCCGTGCTCACACGGAGCTCTGTAACCAACTGACAGACAAATTTTTTCGGCTTAGAATTACGGGTACTCTAGCTATATAATTCAATGTGAGTACACGAATGTTGAAATTACATAAAATGCCCGTCCTTTGTAGCCGTGATAAATTAGCCTGAAGCTAATGCTTATCTGTTCAGGAGGAAATCAGCCAACTCGCCATCCTTTTGGGCTCTAAGCTGTCTCCATCTTTCAAATACATCTCCAATATTTACCCAAGGTTTTTTACGTCTCTGCTCACGCAACTATTTGAAACATGGCGTTTTTTTAGATTGGGTAGAATCAATCTCTGTTGATCCCGTTCCTTGTTTGCTGCCTTCATGGCTGTACTAACGTTCCAGCTGTAGCGCGATGGGTTTACGTTTTTACAGATATATCTGGCAACCCGGCCCGGCTGTCAAACTGGGCAGATGATAACAACACACAGGCCAAAACACAAACAGAAATTCACAGAAACAGAAATTTCAAAAAGAGAAAATACTGGCATTAGCATTGTTGTCAGAAAGGATAGTAAAGGATTGTCTGTACAATTAAATGCCAATGGAATGCAGCAGCTCAGATGCCTTTCAAACCATTCCTTCCATAACTGATAGTTGTTTTGACAGTTGGGAGGATGTTAGGAAGAAAATAATTCAATTAATGTAATACCCCCAATGAAAACACAATGCATCTGTGTCAAAATGACAAACTCTACTCTTACATCTTGTCTAATTTCTAATCCAGAAAACAATATGTTCTTATACCGAACAGAAGTCCTACAGAGGAGGTTAGGCTGGATGATTGGATGTACAAAGCTTGGAAGCTTTGATATTGGAGAATGGGGCTCGAATCATGTGACCTGCCGGTAGGTTTAGGTTACTATATCACTTGGTTAATAGGGTAAAAATACTAGTCTTGGTTAAATATTAAAAGAGTCCATGTGACCCTTTTGCTTCAAGTCAGCATTGAATTTTTCTATTTTAAAACAAGAGATATTAACATATTATATTATTAACATATCATTAACATAACCTGTTAATAAAGACATATTGATCATATCTAGTAATGAAGGGTTAACCACGGGTAACGCTTCTTTAAGTAGCCTCGTTGGGATGGGGTCTAAGAGACATGTAGATGGCTTAGCTGAAGAGACCTTTAAACATTAGTTGTTGAAGGTCTATAGGATAAAAGCACTCTAAGTATATGTTAGGTCTTGTCGTTCTTTCTAGCGTTCTTGCGTTCAAAGTTGAACCGGTAGAAGTTGAGGGCAAGAGGTGCTGAATCTTTTCTCTTACTGTCATAATTTTATCATTACAGATGCCCTTGAAGTTGTCACAACTCCGAGCTATAGGAATAGATGGCTCAATAGAGCTGTGACTAAAGCCTGAAAATAAACCTTAGATTGTTCTTATTTTCTTCTATTAGTGATGAGTAATAGTCTGATCTTGCCTTCCTATATGTTTTCAGACTGTCTTGCCAATCTAAACGAAATTCTTCCAGTTTGTTGGAACGCCATTTACTTTAAAGTTTTCGCAAGGTTTTTTTTAATTTGGGAGTTTGCGAGTTATACCAAGGTGCTAGTTTCCTTTGCTTCATCATCTTCTTTTTCAGAGGAGCAACAGAGTCTAAAGTAGTCCGTAGCGAGGCCGTAGCACCGGCTACAAAATTATCAATTTGGGAGGGACTAAAGTTAACATAAGAGTCCTCTGTTATATTAAGGAACGGCATTGAATTAAATGCTTTTGGAATATCTTCCTTAAATTTAGCTATAGCACTGTCAGATAGGCATCTAGTGTAGAAGCTTTTATTTAATTTCGTATAGTAGTATTAAGTAGTAAGTAGTAAGAATTCAAAAGTTATTAGATAATGGTCTGATAATAAAGGATTCTGCAGAAATACTATTAAATCTTCAATTTCGATGCCATATGCCAGCACAAGGTCAAGGGTGTGGTTAAAACAGTGAGTGGCCTTATGCACACTCTGACTGAAACCAAATGAATTGTGAGTTGAAAGCAATAGTAGTGAGTTAAAAGCAATACTAAAGCTATCGTCAACGTCGCATGATAAAAACAAATTCTAAATATGGACCTGGAGCTTGAAAAACAACCACAAATATAATTGGCTGTAGTGTTTTCCATGTTGGATGTAGAAGGTTAAGAACAAGGCTTTCAAACAAGTTATAATAGTTTAGGTTTAGGATTAATTAACAGGCTTGAATCAAAGATGGCTGCAACTCCCCCTCCTCGGCCAGAGCCTTGAACATATTCTTCATGGCCCAGCCATGTTTCAGTAAGACAGAATAGATCAATTTGATTATCTGATATCAAATTGTTTACTAGTACTGCTTTAGAAGACAGAGATCTAATATTTAATAGTCCACATCTAATTTTCCTATTCTGTTCTATCATTGCAGTGGTAGTTTTAATTCCAATTAGGTTGTTAAGTATAGCGGTGTGGGCAACTGCTCCAAAGGAAGCACAGAGACGCGCGTGCGTACCATTGCACCTCTGATTACTGATATCAACCTTGGGTTGTCATGATTTATGGAGGACACAACCCTGTATTCCCTACATGTCAAACCCTAACCAAAAACCTGTTCCCTTATTTCATTGAGTGGAGACAAGTTAATCCCGTAAATCTGAATAAGATCTACTGGATTTCTATGAAGTGTACATTAGGATGACCTGGGAGATTAATCAACACCACACACACACTCACACACACATCCTCACTTTGAAAGTCAAAGGTTACACAGTATGCCTTTCAATCAAGCTGGATCAAGTCCATTTCTGGCACGGTGATCTTTTAAATGTTTTCTTTGGGTTGAGATCCATCCCAGCTCTGTCTCTCTGTACACCTAACAGTGTTATCCCCTCAAGTGATTAGAGGGGAATAAACACAAAGTTACAAATTTATATGTACCTTTTATGAGATCAATTGGGTAAAGTTTCTTTTTTTTTCAATTCTGCGCATAATTCCTACTGAAGCTGATAGATGGTTGAAATCACAGGAAACACACACAGAGCTCAGCCTCAGGGTCACCACCTCCCCACTTCCATCTCATACCAGAGGCTGGAGAGGAAGCTTGGTCATATTTCTCTCTGCATTACAGTCAGAAAATCCTAAGTAGAGCAATTAGACTCCCACACAATTCATATGTGCCAGAGGAAGCTGAATTAGAATGCTATTCAGTCTCAGATGTTCAGTATTTCACATATTCCCGCAATATTAAAAGCTATGTTTCATTTTTTAAGGGGGCCTATTAAAACTAACCTTTTGGCTAATTCTGGCATATTTACAGAAATGTTTATTAATATGCACTGTCCCTGACAAATAAAGATTACATTAAAATTAAGTACAACATTGTCTTAAAGCAAGATCTTCTTTTCCAGAAATTAAAAGTTGAATTCATAAGCAATAAAATCAGTTTATAGGGAGTTGGGTTGGGAACCGGAGGGTCGCCGAGTGTGGATTAGTAGCTAGAGAGGTGCCAGTTCACCTCTTGGGCACTGCCATGGTGCCCTTGAACAAGGCACTGAATCCCTTGGGGCGCTCGGAGGCTGACTGATGTTTAACAAAAGTTACATGATTATTAATACACCAAATATAGACATATACTTCTCTTTTCTGCTTACTCCCCCTCTCCTTCAATCTTTGGGGTTCTCAGAATAAATATACCTTAATGATTTATGCACTTTATATCAAACTGGAATTACACCCAATCACTGTTAGATCAACTTCTATCTTACTGTAAAAGGAGCCTATAGTTTCCATGATCTTGATCCTGTGAAACAAGAAAGGCAAAGAAAATAAACCTGTGTGAAGTGTTTCAGTGTCAATGTATGTGTTTGAATGCCCAGTGATCACAGCTAATCCTTCTCTCCAACCTCACCAGCTTCAATTTCACTCCTGTTTCAGGTTGATGGAGGAGAACAAAGCATAGGGGAGTTATATTACATTCCAGTAGACGTTTATTTTCTATGGCTGATTGCTGGGCCTGATGAATGTGTTGCTACCACCATTGTAGCTATGGTTGAATTTTTCAAGAAATATGAGATTGCAGGCCAGTCAGTAAACTCTGAAGACGACATGGGCTGCAATGGAGTATCCAAGTTGCCAATGACAGTATACATAATGTAGTTAAGACACACTGCAAACGTGCAATTTGTTTTGGCAGAAAACGCAAACTTTTGAAAATGTTGGACTATTAGGTGATCAAGAGCTCTATTGAGAAAATAAACTGACATCAATCTAAAGCTTTGCCTAACTTTTTCTGCAATATGCAGATAAAAGGTAAACAACATTAGTCCTTTTTTCTCATGCTTCGTGATATCAGTGGTCCCAATTCCAGTTGCAAACACCTGTCAACATCAATTGACCCAGATGGATTCGGTCCAACTAGGTGCTATCAGCTGTGACACAACAAATTCCTAACTATAATTGACCACACCTTGCCAGACCTTCCTTCACAGTGCTGTGGAGGAGGGTCTGGCGTGTCCAAACAGCATTTTGGGATGGGAGAAAAACGTGCTCTGGTTTATTGGCATTTCTATAAACCAATCATAGCTGCGCTTCTGCAAAGCCTCAGAAAGGAACTTGTTTTGGTGGAACATGTGTACATTCAAAAGTAGTTTTAGTCGTGTGAGAGAAAACTCAGATTGGACAGATAGTCTAGCTAGCTGTCTGGATTTACCCTGCAGAGATCTGAGGAGCAGTTAACCAGAGTCCTCACAAATCCACCGGAATTTAAAATTCCAACACGGCAACGGAAAAACGCAAGAGATCATAGAAACTGAAACAAGCTGGAGGAGTTAAGGAAACCTGAAAGGGAGAATAGGGGAGAAGTGAGATGTGGATATGTGGCTGATGGGAATAAGATTAGAGAAACTGAAACTGCAAGAAAGGTTTGATGAGCAAAAGGTGAAAGAAAATGTACATGCACTGTATGTGCACAAGTGTAGGAAGCAAACATGCTCTAATATATTCATGACCTTTGAGTGTTGCTTTACTCTTGACAGATTCTTTTGTAGATATGTTTTCGGATATGGTTTTTAAAAGGCATTTAGAGTGCAAGCATTGAACCAGCTGGGATGCTCAATGTGTCAGAGCTGCACCCTACTAGATGATGAAGTTCACTGTTGGCACTGAAATCAAAAACTTCTGCAGGGAACTGTCTGGAAAGTGTAACCCAACAAACTACCCCTGTGGCCTCATTGTCGTCAGGCCTGTGACCTCTCGCCGAAGCCAAAATCCTCTGACTTGCCCAAACACCTTGCATCACCAGAACCAGAGAAGCTCCATTGATCCAAGAGCCACCCTAGAGTCCCCAGGCATTACTAATGGATAGATCTTCTCATCAATAAATAATCCCTGACCATCCATAAGTGAGATGGGAGACGCATAATTAGTGTCAGACTGAGCACTCCCACTTCAGCACAGAGCTGTCTTTCAAAGCTGTCCCTACACATATACATATAGTGCTAATGCAGGCCTGACGCTCAGTGAATGACTGGGTTTGGCAGTTCATCACGGAAATAGCCACTTTTGTCGAATCCATCAGTGAGGTGTTTCTGCAGAACTAATTAGAATTAGGTTGCTAGCTGGTCCAGCACAAAATTCCAAAAAGAAAATGACAAAGTTTAATATACTGAGTACTTCAGTACATTGTTCGACAACATACAAATGTCCAATTACAGTTAAACATTATTGCTAACCAATCTAACCAATATCACATCAGATATCCCACTTAACTCTTTTAGGAATCATCAATATTTAAAAAAGTTCCCTACACCTCATTACCAAACAGTTATTTGTCCTCTCAAACCTTAGAAACCGTAGCACGGCAGATTTGTCAAGCTTTGGATATCTCTACATGGCAAAAAAGGTGCATGTTGTTGTAGAGCAACACTTATTTATACTTAGGCTATACTTTGGAAGGTAGTGTCATTTTTCTCAAACTCTTTCTTTGTGTTGGTGTTCTAACCTCCAGTGGATTTGTGAGGACTAAGGTTAACTGCTCCTCAGATCTCTGCAGGGTAAATCCAGACAGCTAGCTAGACTATCTGTCCAATCGGAGTTTTCTGTTGCACGACTAAAACTACTCTTGAACGTACATATATTCCACCAAAAAAAGTTCCTTCCTGAGACTATTTAGCAGAGGCC
The DNA here is from genome assembly GCF_004354835.1 of Perca flavescens. NCBI lineage: Eukaryota > Metazoa > Chordata > Actinopteri > Perciformes > Percidae > Perca > Perca flavescens. The sequence goes on from NC_041349.1 coordinate 31,803,499, forward strand.
CCGTGGCTCCGTCCGGAGCTTAGCGCTGCCCAAGATGATTGTGATTGGTTTAAAGAAATGCCGATAAACCGCTGTGAAGGAAGGTCTAGCAATGCGAGACTACTCATACTGACTTAAGGCACACCAACCCGATTATCGGCCGTCGGACAGTCTGGCGAGGTCGGTGAGTCGAGTCTGTTCGGTGTGTTCGGTGCCGTCGTCAGTCGGAGGAGCCATCGGCCTTCATTTGGACCGAGTTGACTTGACAATACAGATTAGCGCCGCCTGCTGTGATGGAGACGTATTACGAACGTGCGCTCAAGTCGGCGTCTCTTGGGTGTGTTCCGAGGCACTATTTTGACCAACTCGGGGCAACTGATCAGTCCGACTGCCTTTTCTGCCGACGGTCGGCCATCGGGTTGGTGTGTCAGAGCCTTTACTCATTCGGAGTGAGAATCATGACCAACTCTACAGTGTCTGCTGTATTCGTAACTAGGCAACTGTTTCCTAAGATGCTAGCCATATCAACTTTGTCAGACCAGTAGTTTAAAGGCTTTTGGTCAGCTTTACACAGGTTTTCTCATATTAGCCGATACAATTCTTTGTAATTTTTCCCGTTCTGAAACTGTAGTAGTCACCTAGCATTGAGATTTTATTTTAATTCAATTCAATTCAATTTTATTTATAGTATCAATTCATAACAAGAGTTATCTCAGACACTTTACAGATAGAGTAGGTCTAGACCACACTATAATTTACAAAGACCCAACAATTCCAGTAATTAGGCCAAATCTCAACAGTAACACCAACATGGTTTATATTGTGATAAATATCATAACTGAAAGCGAATGTGCATCTACAGCATCAGCCAGCATGTTAAACGCTCATTAAACCGAAGTTTCTTCCTTTAGCCCTCACCTTCTCACTCAGCCTCTTAATCCTCATCTCTATGTCTTCCTTTCCTCTGTTTGGCATGGTTTTTCTTGTAATAAAAGAGGAGAACAATAAGAAGCCTAACCTCCTTTAAACCCAATCTCTTTAACAACCTGGATCACACAGCAACACACCAACAGCATCATGGCCGTCCAGGGAATAGCCACACCCTGACCTTATATCAAGGGAGTGCAGTTTTGCCCAGTAAGGGATGGATTCATTACAGGCAGTTCTTTTCTCGGAAAAAAAACACTCAAGGACATATTGCAGTACTATCAGAGCACTGATCCTGTCAAATGTTAGGCAAAGTGAACTGAATTGTCACTTTTCAGACAAAAACCCAAACTGTACATCCAAAAAATATGCTGCCACAGCCTAGACAAGTCGCCTCAGATGTTTTCAGCTAAAGGTTTTCTTTTTGGCGGCAAGGCTGTTGGTCGCCATAGCGACGTCTGGGTGTCATCCTCACAGACCATCTGTGTTGCTGTTTGCTGTCCAAAAAAAGAGGCAGCATGCAGGGGTCAAAGACACACACACACACACACACACACACACACACACACACACACACACACACACACAAATTGCAGTTTAGACCCTTGTCTGACTCATAAAATATACGAATTGAGGACTTTGAAGGAACTTAACAAAAGGTATTAAAAGTGTATGTTTTGGCAAAATGGAAGTCATTGCTATATGGAGATATATGATTCCAGGGAATAAAACGTGGATGCTTCACACACAGACTATCTATAAAATCACAACAGTTTCAAGGTAGGCACCCAATATTAGTGTCACCAATTCAGTATCTGACCATATTTTACTGTAAATATGTTTACAATCTCCCCTTCTGTTCCTGAGTTATCGCGTTGAATGATGGCCAGTTTTTGTAGAAACACACTGTGCCAAATAGAAGGACGGACAACACCAAAAGGCAATACATACAGCCTCGGGTTATATGATGAAAGCAAAAACTCCAACAACAGGAGACATTTTGTCCCCTGATGAGCTGAGTCACAGGGTGAACAGTCACTGGATCAGTGAGACACTCTGGGTACATCCTCTTCATCTTTAGAGTTATTTCCAGACATATCAGACCAGACAGCAGGGAAGTAACCCAGTAATTGTGTCACGGCGGTCGATAGTTGTCCTTGTATTAGGGTTGACGTTCTCTGTCTCCACATCCTCTGACCAAGATCTCCTCATTTATACAGGTTTTTTTGTGACAGGACGCAAACTCTGGTTTTCCACATAAAAGACAGACATGTTACATTCCACCAACCAAAACCGCCACACTTTTTCTTTCCGTCGCATGACATAAAGGGAATGTCATGTTTTTGCACTAAAACTGAACACTATTGGACAATTTTGCACCTCACAAATTGTCCAAATGTCTTGGTATACTGGGCTGTAAAAAGAGTTATGGTTTCACTACAGAAACTGAGGTATCAGATTGGCCTAAATATTTAAACATTTTAAACAATACCCAGCCCTACTTCAGTTCTTATTAAAATGTCACAGTGTAATTTAAGGTTAAAGGCTTCTCATATACAGCACTATACATGTACAGTATATACTATGCAAGTGCTTTCTGACATTGATTGGACTAGTCAAATCATAAATGAAAGGCAAACATGCGTGAAGCAAATCTAATGTCATATTTTTATTCCTAGATAACTGTTAAAAGCCAATATAAGAGACCAGCAGGGCAGCAAATCCTGATGATTCTCTGTTATTTGGCTGATTATGACTCTCTTTTTCTAAATGAAAAACTGCTGAGTCCCAGAAACAGACTCTCCGTCTGTTGAAATAACACACCAATCTGACTTTAGCAAACTGACCTTGCCCTGCAGGGCAGAAAACCACAAACCTGAAACCTTCCTGTGCTCATCAGAAAATAAAACCTGCATCTTCATCAAGGCCACAGTCTTCCTCTCCTTGAAATAATCTATACAGTGAACAAGCATAGGCTGTTTGGATACAGAGGGGATGTGTTTTAAACCCCCTCTGGATCAGTGGGAGAGGGGGACGGGGTAATTGAGTGGGAGATTAAGTACTTAGGGCTTTCATGAAAGAGCCAAGAACACAGTGTAACAGAGGCTTTCTACCAACTGAAAACATCAACTCAAGTGTGTGTTTGTTTCCAAATATGAAGGATTGCAACAGCGGACATAACCAGAACACCTCACTCTCAGTCGATTGCCCTGCACACAGCAAAGATCAGCTCCCATAGGTCACCAGCTGGGTTTGTATTTGTATGTGTGTTCCTGTGTGCCGATCTAAGCATGGGGGAGGAAGCATATCAATAATTCATCTATTGATTCTGAATGCCCCCCACCCCCAAACGCTTTGCCCTGTGCTTCCAAAAACAATTTACTTTAGTAGATTCAGCAATAAACACATTCACACACAAGTCCTTTTCTGAGCCATTCCCTCTTTCCCCCTCACACTCTTGTTCTGGGATATGTAAATGTGGAAAGACAAGTTCAATCAGTTCAAAGCAGTTTCTCTATTTTGCCTTGTAACATTTATTATTCAATTCATTTTTCAATTCAATTTTATTTATAGTATCAAATCATAACAGGAGTTTTCTCAAGACCCTTTACATATAGAGTAGGTCTAGACCACACTCTATAATTTACAAAGAACCAACAATTCCAGTAATTTCCCCAAGAGCAAGCATTTAGTGCGACAGTAGCGAGGAAAAACTCCCTTTTAGGGAGAAACCTCGGACAGACCCAGGCTCTTGGTAGGTGGTGTGTGACGGTGCCGTTTGGTGGTGCGATGAACATTGGCAATTATAGTCACAATGAAGATAATAGAACTATGACTATAAAAAGTAGTTGTAGTAGTTCACGGCGTAACAGGGCACTGCGGGGCATAGCAGGGCATAGCAGGGCGTATCAGGGCACTGTAGGACGTAGCAGGGCATAACAGGGCATAGCAGGGCACTGTAGGATGTAGCAGGGCATAGCAGGGCGTAGCAGGGCACTGTAGGACGTAGCAGGGCATAACAGGGCATAGCAGGGCACTGTAGGATGTAGCAGGGCATAGCAGGGCGTAGCAGGGCACTGTAGGACGTAGCAGGGCATAACAGGGCATAGCAGGGCACTGTAGGACGTAGCAGGGCATAGCAGGGCGTAGCAGGGCACTGTAGGACGTAGCAGGGCATAACAGGGCATAGCAGGGCACTGTAGGATGTAGCAGGGCATAGCAGGGCGTAGCAGGGCACTGTAGGATGTAGCAGGGCATAGCAGGGCGTAGCAGGGCACTGTAGGACGTAGCAGGGCATATGGCTACTCTTTCTGGTTTGTCACAGTGGGCAAAGAGCTTGTTAATGACATTGATGAGGCAAGAGTTTAAATCCGTTTAATGTCATATGGTTGAGAAGTAGGTGAAACTGCTGTATCAAGACATGTTATGCCAAAAAAAAACACATGGAATCTACCAAAATAATCTTAAATCCAGGCCCACTTAAGCCTGGTTCAGATGGCAGGATAATTAGGCCGATTTTAGCCCCGATTCACCCCTCCCGACAATCCTAAGGAGGCTCCGATTATGGTAAAATAATCTGATCAGATATTCCTGCCGTGTGTGGTGTGTTAAGACTGCTCTCGTCTGCTCGGTAGGACGTCGGGACCGCTCCGATCTCATATCGGGGATATCCAACATGTTGGATTTTTTTGGCCCGATTTCTCCTCGTGTGTGGTGTCCCCCCCCGGGGACAAACGAGCACGCAGCCTGTGTACAATAAATAAAGTCGATGGGCATAACTACATCCACAACTGCAGTCCACCAGAGTACATGGAAACAAATATATGAACGTTTATTTCAACGGTAATTAATCTGTGTAATACGTAACGACATTTCTATGAGAAAAAACTAATCACCTCCATATCAAGATGTAGCAAGTATAGTCCATGCTCGCGTTGTCTTCTTTGACCATCGCCTTTTCTTTTGATAACGTTTTTTTTCGGTTAAAAACAAACTACAAACTATCGCCACTGCATCCTCTTCGTCCGCAATGGTTGTTAACTCTGAAGTCACGTTTGATCTCGAGGGATTTTGCGAGATTTCCCGTCTGAACTGGGAATGCTCGAGAGTCAAATCGGTTTGTGTGTGATGTGTTGATTTTGCCGTGTGCTGCGCACCACACACTGTACCACCAAAACTGTTAGACCCGTGATTTTTTATCACCGTGTGTGGGGTCTCTCAGGATTGGAAAATCAGCCGACAATTTTAAAATCGTCCCATGTGAAGCAGGCTTTACTGGGTTTTACTGGAGCTTTCTACTGCTCCTTATCAACAGATGCTGTTTGCTGATACAGAGCATGATGAAGACCAGTTGAAAGCTCTGTAAAAACCTAGTAAGCAGACATTTAGTTAACGATTTGTTTGTATTGTTTACACAGTCAAGAAGAAACGTTAACACTCAAGTGTGATATCTTGAATAGCACAAAACTAGGGCTGCAACTAACGGTTATTTACATTGTCAATTATTTTCTCAATTAAACAATGTTGTTTGCTCTTTAAAATGGTGAAAATGTCGATCAAGCCCAAGATGATGTCCCCAAATGTCTTGTTTTGTCCACAAATCAAACATAGTAAAGAAACTAGAACATATTCACACTTATGAAGCTGGAATTTAAAGAATTCTTTACTTTTTTTCATAGAAAATTACTTAAACCAATGAATCTTTCAGGTACATTTGTATGTGTATTTATTTTTTGATATTACCTTGTGTAAGTGATGTGTTGGCAACACAAGCAGCTGACATTAGCATAAACGGCATTGAATCTGATAGTCAGCCCTGAAAAAACAGGTTTGTTTACATTCATATGGAATCAATGGAATCGGCCAAGCCAGTCTCCTTCTGTCAGCCTCAATTCCCTCGAACCAACGAACAGAAAGTACTGCGAAATGCAATAATGCTGGATTTTGTCTGTCTGTGCCTGTGAAAAAAGACTGGGCTGTCATATGTAATAGAGAAGGATAGAGAGAAATGGAACGAGATAGCGGGACAAAAAAAATCACCATAGACAGAAATATAGACACAGACTGAGACCATGTCAATGCTAATGTGTATACCACAGGGCTTCTAAGAACACTGACATACTGTATGATGATCAGCATAACACATAATTATTTCAGTGTAGCAGCAACATTAAGATGCCAACCTTTCTATTTATTAGTTCCTTCTGTCAAAAAAGTTCAACCCTTCAGTAAATGTGGATGGTTGGGCATACAAAAAGTCAAAACAGTCAGTGTTGGTTTCTTGTAACCATGACCATAATCTCTCCTGAACCATAACCAAGTACCTACCTGACCCTAACCTTAACCATTGAAGTGGCAGATCAGAAAATGCTCAAAGGGGTTGTTTTGGACCATTTATTTAGTTGTTTAGTTGAAGGATGTATTGGTTGTCATAGAGAATGAAAGGAAGAGTAGCTGAAAGCATTTATTCTTATGTTGTTGTTTAGTGTAGACAGTGAACTGTTATATTACAGTAAACAGTCAGTTATTTTTACTTAAGTAACAAACGGAACTACAGCACGTTCGTAATTCCGTCATTTACAGTACACACAGAAGTGAAGTAACCTAACGAATGTACTGAAGTAGTTTTAATGCCTAAACCTAACCAAACTGTGACCGTTCCACGTTAACGATGTGTTTAAAACCTTGACCGTTACATTTAGGTAAAATGACGGAAAAGATATTTTCTGCCATTGCTAGGGGAGCTAATTCATTAAATAACTAATTGTTATACAACTAACTGTTGTATTGAACTTTCATAGATAGTTAGGTCATAGTCTGGATTGATGATAGTTCGGGAACCGGATAGTTCCATCGTGTGTCTCTTACTTTGAGCTTTCTTTATGTTTACTTTAAACTCGGTCGCATTGAGCAACATTAACCGGAACTTCTGGGAACCTCTCTAACTGGGACGTTTTGGGACTGATTGCTGTGGACGAAGTACACACGTGATACACTGGTAAGAGCTAATGACTTTCAACCATGTATCCAGCTAATTTAAATATTTCACGTTACTGTATTGTGTCAAATGTTCCAATAAAACAAGTTCCTTCCAGAGACTATTTCGCAGAGACTATTTCGCAGAGCCACCATCGCTGCGTCCGGAGCTTAGCGCCACCCAAGACGACTGTGATTGGTGTAAAGAAATGAAAACAACCCCTGACTGTTTTCTCTCCTATCCATGCTCCTGTTGCCAGACCTTCCTTCGCATCGCTGTGGAGACAAAGCGAGACTAGTCAGGTCATAATATTACTTAATTTCCATGTCTTTATGAACACAGCAATCTGTGCCTTCATTGAAAGCTGACACCGAGGGTGATGGGTGTATGTGGTTCATTATGGTGGTCGCAGTAATAAAACAATAAGCAGCAATTTGTCATGGATGTCATGAAGACCTCATATAATGAGGATGATAGAATAACAAAAATCTCATGAGAGCTGATATCTTTGTGTAACGCCGCCCACAACAACAGGCACACAAAAGAGTGAGCAGAACAGGGAGCCACCCTGTCAGCATGGGAGAGCAGCCTCCTCCTACTACTCCCTACCTAGAGGTGTTCACAACAACAACACACTGAGAGACGAAGAGAGGGGGAAACACAGGGAGCAGAATGGATAGGAGGGAGTGGTGGAGGAGTAATTCGCCCCGGGGACAAACAGAAGAGATGGAGAGAAGAGCTCTCTCTGGGAAATGGCTTTACTCCAGGGGTGGAGATGGAGATGGAGATGGAGAGCAAAATCAAATCAGTTTCAGCAGGAATTAAGCTTTATTACAACCTAAAGACCACTCCCTGACACAACAGTAACACCTCTGGCCAGAAAAAAAAAACTACTCTCAACCTGCTCCACCTCCACTACCCCCAGCTCCTGCTCTCTTGCTGGGAGGAACCAGGCAGCGTTCCCCCCCCTCCCTCACACTCCTCATGCTCTCTATACAATGTGGCTCTCCATCTATTCATTTACCTTCTTGGGTCTCTTTCTCCTCTGTCCCAGCCCATTGAGGCGATCGCTGGGGTCCAGCCGGTAGTGGGAGTGGTTGTCCTCACTCATTCTCTAACCGAAGCAACTACTTTTCACTCCACTTTATTCCTTTTCTTTTTTTGCTTCTCTCACTATCCACTCGTCTCTTCCCCCCCTCCTCAGTGAAACGAAGCGAGCCGACCTCTCTCCTCTCTGGTCCTCACTCTGTGGCTGTTGTGAAGCGCTGAGCCAGGCGGAGGGGTGGAAGGGGGTGGGGGGGTGGGGGGTTTGGGGGGAGTGGTCGGGGGTAGAGGGAGGAGAGAAGAGGGAGGGGAGGGAGCACAATGGCGTTGCTATGGCAGCAGCTGCCACCAGTGTTTATCTGGAAACGTCGAACCAAAATAGTCGCTGCACGCGCATGAACACACACACACACACACACAGCTGCCACATGTACATATTTTAATTTTTCCTTTGAAAAAGCTTCAAATGCCAGAGCAGCAAGGTGAAAGGAGGCAACATGTGAGTGATAATACATTAATCAAAATTCAGATTAAATATTCATCTCACTGTTATGAAGGCATTCAAAATAACTAGTAAATGAAACCAAGAAAATATGCATGAAAGCACAACTGTGTGTATGTGTGGGTCAGAAATGAATACCACTCAATCATTATGCTACTTATAGATCCAGATCTAAGCTAAATTAAATAGTGCTGACATGATTTGACTAATTGATTAGTCAATCAACAAACGTGTAATTGCCAAGCCTTTGCTGTTTCTGCTTTTCAAATGTGATAATTCACATAATAATGTACAATTATATCATCCAGAATGCTCATTTTTATAATTGTATCATTACAAATAGACAGGCTGCTCTCTCATGAATGTATTGTAATTTGTGTGTATTCCACATAGTTATTACTGTATGCGCCACAGTGACTGCACAGGGCTTTCAAGTGGGGAAGCGGAGTACGTGTTCCGGGGAAATCACAAGAACTGAAGCGGACCGAATCAAAACCACAATCCTTTTTCTAATCTTGACTAGTTGTTTTTGGTGCTGTCGTCGCCGCATGACGGTAACATTTTGTCGCCGAAACTTAACTGTAACGGCCCCTGAATTAACCAGTACCTCAAGGTGCCCTTAACCCAGCTCACAGTCACCTTTTCTTGACTACATTTACTGGAAAGACCGCTAAACTTAACTGTCATGAGACCAGTCGTCACGTGACCAGCCGGCGGTTGTAAACTGCCTCTAGTACACTCCTTTCAGGAAGCTCACAATAATAGTATGCTCAGACTGGCCAGGAACATTTCAAATGACTACTCACATGTTTTGCACAGAGAATATCAGCTTCTGCCTTCAAACAGACGCTTTAGAGTTCATTCTTTCTGTCGCAACAGACTTAAGAACTCTTTCATACATCAATCTTATTATTTATTGTATATATATTATATTATTATATATATTATTGTTAAACCAGCTACATTAAATCCAGTGCAATATTTATTCAGGGTTACAAGTCTCCAAGACCTTGTCTGTGTGTATGTTCATGTCATTTTCTGTAGTTATACTGTACATTCCTACATTTCCTTACTTGGGTGTTTATGTCATTTGTGGTAATGTTCCATGTATGTCTTTTGGTGCTATTCATCTTATGTATGTCTGCATGTATATCTATGTTCTCTTTTGTTATACGAGCTACCCAGGGATGCAAAAAGAATTTCAGCCCTGGCTGACAATAAAAGTTGTATTGCATCGTATTTAGTAGGATATCTATTTATCGTGCGTAAGTTTTCGATAGATATCATACCTGTTCATGAGAATGCGTTGAAACTGTTCACTACTCTCCTCATTCAGTCAATAAACTTCGACCCAGTGAGGATTACATACTCAGACACACACAGCAAATCCACCGCGTCAGTCTTTGTTGTCTGAAGGCAGCCAGCTCTTAAATCCATCCGTGTAACCCCCCGCCACAAACATCTTAATGATGGCTCCTGTCTATGGGGTCCCAATCACAACAGCATCTCTTTAATGGTGATGAAAAATGTGATAATGTGATGAAATAAACTGATTAACAATGAGACAAAGCATGTACAATGGTTACCAAACTTTTGTCTCTTCTTCCTAAAATCTTTGGACCAGATTTTTCTCGTCCTTTGTTTTCACACACACACACACACACACACACACACACACACACACACACACACACACACACACACACACTCAGCCACCTGCTCCTGTCAGTTGCTCTGACAGCTCCTGGTGTGTGTGTGTGTGTGTGTGTGTGTGTGTGTGTGTGTGAGAGAGAGGTGAGTTAAGGTGACTATGAGGGGCCACCAAAGTCTCTCCTCTTGAAGGACAGACAGTGTGTAGTGAGGATCAGCTCTGTTTGGAGCCTAATATTTTACAGTAACTAGATAGATCAGGAATATATTATTTCTAAAGAAATATAACCAAAACATGTTTTGGTGTTAATGAAGATTAGAGATTAACAATATTTGTGACATTGTTAGTGTAATGGAAACTGTCCAGCCGGCAGAAAATAAAATAACAATTATTGCATAATGTTGTTTTAAAGGATTGAAGGAAATACATTATGTTCTCTGTTTGTTTCTTTATATTTAGCACTTCAAAATATCTCAACATCTACCAGATACCAGGCATTAGATTTTCTGGAAATATGTATCGTCTTAAATTTAGATTCTTCTAGGTCCTAGAATGCCATGAAATATACTGAGTTTATTCATGCTCCTCAGAAGATGGAATGATTCAATTTTGGGCACTCTAGTAACACCCTGACATTGGCATTAAAGCTTAGATCAGGCCCAAAAAATCAAGCCCAACCTTACCCGAGCCTGTGCATGTTGTGTCCGAGCCCGGCCCGGCCCGACACATTAACTGGAATTATGAGCCCGAGCCCGTGTGGTGGAACGTTATAACTGATGTTCTCAACTACAGTACAGAACTGTACAGAAATCTGTTTAGAAAGATCTTAATGAATAATGCAACAAGGACAAAGCATGTAAACTTGGTTGTTTGTTTATTCAGAATGGAATGGATCGCAAATGGATCCGAATGAAGAAACGTAAAAAAAACCAAAAAAACTCGACCCTAGCTCCCTCAGCCAAATAGTGTGGGTAACAGATCGAGGCGGCAACATAATCAAAGCCCTGGAACCATAGTCTATAAGAGACTTTCTTGTCTTGATCACCTTATTAATACTGTCCTTCACCACTGTCTGCATGCCGACGCACTGGCCAACAACGCGCCGGGTATAGTAGAGACCATATCTGCTGCTAAAGGACTCGTGAGATATCTGGAACAATCTGGCCTGGTTGCGCAATTATCGAAGACAGTGCTACAGATGGGGGAGACACGATTTAGCACAGTTTACCTCCCACTCAAGTCAGTGCAGGACATATACCCAGAGCTATGGGAGAAGCTGGAGAGGCATAGCTTTCTCCCCACCCAATTAGGCTAATAAAGTAATGATTAAGAAAACACAAATGCTTGATCAAGATCCCGGCCCGGCCCAGCCCGAGGATAGTGGCGGAAAATATCGGCCCGACCCGGCCTGCGGGTCAGGTCGGGTCAAGTTCGGGCTTGGGCTCGGGCAGAGAATCTAAACTCTAATTGGCATCAGGTAATGGGGATCCTTTGAAATAAATAAATGAACTAGAATGGCACACGGAGAGTGGAGACCTCTGCCAAGGCCTATGGTGCATTAACATGCACATTTCCCTGAGTTGGGAAGTCGTTCTTCTGACTTCGGTGAGTCCATGAGTTTGAAATCGTCTGAATACAGGATTTGATCCTATTAAATAACTAAATGGTTAAAACCTTTAGAAAAGTGTTAATTGCAGCCCTACCACCAACTTTCAAACCTGCATCATTGGAGTTGCAAATGCACCTCCACCATGTGTGTGTATGTGTTACAAC